>NW_017100654.1:142891-143374 GCF_001263275.1 Habropoda laboriosa | reverse complement strand
GGACAAGTTACGTAGAATTGGTCCGGCATTCAACGTGTTAAACGATTTATTAGTTTATTTGTTATTCATGAATAACGAATAATTCCAGATTATTCTTAATTTAAGACGATGTAACATTTGCCGCACGCTTCCCTCGATACCCTCGCTGTGCCAATACGTTTGTTCACGATCGCGCGCGGGTAAGTCTCTGCGCTCTCGTGCCTGGGCGCGGGCTCTACGCGCGCTCTGATTGGCCAGTGTTTTTCGTTAATAATTCAAAAATGAAGCTTCAAACAACATTTTGGTAAAGGAAAAAGTTGTTCAGAGTCACCCCAGCCACCCCCTACGATAACAAATAATTTCGTATAATTACATTTTGCAATGTTAATTCCAAGCTTCGAACACGTTATTCTCGAAACTATTATCTTGTAATTGCTCGATCGAATTTTGCAAAATTCAAAAATATAAAAGTATAAGTAATAAAAAATATGAGAAAAGCATACC
>NW_017100654.1:133817-142791 GCF_001263275.1 Habropoda laboriosa | reverse complement strand
TGGTGCATTTTAATAATAACCCTTTTTTAAGCGACAAAGCTAGAAACTTCAGCATAATTAACATATTAATCTTTAAATTTTTTATGCTGAGCTGATTATAGTGTTACCCGTGTAAACTAATTACATACCAGAGCTTTTTGTGCCAGGCAATCATGTTGGGCACAAGGAAACCTTTTTGTGTCGCCACACAGAAGACACGTACAAACATATAAATTGAATTAGGTAATAAATATTCATCAATACGAGAAAATATGAATAAATAGACATGACACAAATTTTCAACTAATAGTTTGAACAGTTACTCAATGGAATTCCAAAAATATCCTATTTCTTCACAAATCTACAGACGATAAACTCCTGAAAAAAATAATTGGGGTGCATTCTTCAAATGTCACTAGTAACCACTGTAATGGTACGATGAAAAACATAAAGAAACGGTTCATGAAGTAACCGTTACATGAAGATACAACCATGTAGTAACATATGTGGTTATGTACACATAGAATCCTATAGTTATGCTTATATTTATGAAAATCACATGTATTCCTTTACAAAGGAAACATACTTTACGAGCGTATCCTTCATAAGTTCGCAATAAATGAACGTAACGGAGAAATAACTGGTATGCTTTCTCTCACATTTCTTATTACTTATACTTTTATAGTACGATAAACAGATACTATATGTCATGTAATATTTTATTATTCTTAACAATTCAACGTTCTATTATTTCTAAGTTAACGATGTCGTATACTGGGTGACAAGGAAATGGGTGGACAAATTTCGGTACCGTGTTCTACTGTTTTAAGGATGAGAAAAAGGTCATAAGACAGGTCCGAACACTCTTCCTTTCCGAGATATAGACACTTTTCGATTACGATGGAGTATTGTAGGAATGTTTAAAATTTACTTAAAGCAGTTTAACGTTTCAGAGATTGTCGAAGACGGTAAAAAATTCCTGATTTATTCCGCAATTTCTTCACATGCAGCAATAATCCGGTTTTTGAGTACTTTGACGTGAAGAAATTTGGAATAGACCAGGGATTTTCGAACATCTTCGACAGTCTCTGAAATGTCGATGCTAAGCATGTATTATTGCAGAAGGAAATCATTTTCAGCAATTTCTTTAAGTAAGTTTTAAAATTAGAAGAGTTTTCAGACATATGTTTATATGGCCCTTTTTCATCCTTAGGAACTGTAGAAAACGGTACCAAAATTTGGCCACCTATTTCCATGACGAATTGCACTATACTTATATTTATTACTTGAAAATGAATGATGAGGAGTACGTGCTTATATGTTCCACTATTAGATCAGTTCTTGTTAAATTGGTAAGAATGAATAGTTTCACGGGACCAGAGCGTATCATATACGTACTTATCTATTTACGTACAGTGTCGGACAAAAGTACGCGTGCACCCTTTAAAACAGAATAACTTTTTTGAAATTGGACCAAACGACTTGAGTTTGACGTGACATGAAGAAAAATGTTGAAAGAATTGGTAATTGGTCGATATCGCGAAGAAAATAGCGAAGGTCGCTTTTTACACCTTTTCTGTCTGAGCTCGTAATAAAAATTCATACTTAAAAGAAAATTTAACTCTGGCAAAGAAAATCTCAAGTCGTTTGGTCCAATTGAAAGATAGTTAGTCTGTTTTAAAGGGTGTACGTATACTTTTGTCCGACACTGTATGCCTTACCGAAATAGTAATTCGACCGTGATCGTTAGGTGTAGATTTCGTGATCGCGCCAAGTTACACGACATTGTTGAAAGTCCACGTGGGAACCTAATTAAATAATGGTTTAAGAAATTTGAAGAAACGGGTTCAACGCCAAATGAAACACCGACAGGCTGTGCAAGAACTTCGAGAAATGAGGAGAATGTAGAGCGCTTAAAGATTTCAATGCACACTAATCAGTTCGAAAGCGGGCTGCACATTTGTACAGTGAATACCGAGAAATGATTTGAAATTGCGTCCTTGCAAAATTTACAGGATTCTGGCCTAATTTCATCAACGAAACACTCGAAGGATTTCTTGAATTTTTTAATACGTTGTTCTCAGATGTGATTCATCTCTATTTAAATGGATATACATAATGTATGAGCCACTCAGAAGCCAAAGTGACTAATTCCGTAGAATAAAATTTATTAAATTTCTTTCATTTATAGAAAAAATAAGCACCAAGCATCTGCTTTGATATTAAAATTGGAAAAATTTCAAAAAGTGGAATTAATCGTTTTGGCTTATGACCGGCTCATATTTAAAGAGACAGAACTGTCCTTATTGAAATAATAATAATTCAAGGCTGGCATACCTGAGACTGATACTTTACTTTGGACAACAATTTTTGGCGACAATGTTGTAACAATTAAGTGTGGGCACTGTCTTCGAATACTGACGAACCATCTGACAGGAAAACCGCGGGAAATATTTTCGCGAAGAAGCTCGTTTCACGGGAAGGTGAAAACTGAGTTCCACGATTCACCTCCACTTGATTATTTTTTTCTGGAAATACCTCAAAGATTGTGTCTATTCACTGCGAAACTGAATGTTCTGCAGGAAATGTACATAGGTCTTCGAAAATTTCAAAGATAATTTGAAGAAGTATCGTCATCGCGAAGATCGTCACCACGATAGTCATATTTTTAGAAAATAATCTTCTACAAGATATACAGGGTGTCCCGTAAAGAGTGTAACACCCGGAAATGACTCTGAACAACTTTTTTCTTTACAAAAATGTTGGTTGAAGCTTCGTTTTGGAATTATTAACGAAAAACACTGGCCAATCAGAGCGCGCGTGTTTAAAACATATATGTACAATTTTATTGTGATTTGTTAAAAAGAGCAATTAATTATGTAACACCCTATCGAAGCATACCATTATTTTATCAAATTGATTTTGTTATAGCAGAGCAAATCATATTTTATAGTTTACAAAAGTCTAACAGGCTTTAATATTTCAAAAAATGGTATAAAATTATTTGCAAAATGGCATATTAAAGATATTTAAACGAATTGGATCTAATAAAGTGTTGTAATTTTTCGGATTAAGGAGTGTAATTCACAAGTATAAAATATAATGCAATATTTTTAAAGATCGTTGGAATTGTGTATTAAACAGTGCGATCGAAAAATAGCACATTCTTAACTTTCTTTATATTTCACGTAAAGATATTTAATACAGATATTGTTAAATCAAATATGTAATACATTTTATATGAATTTAAATCTGTATTTTCTTGCATTCACTTGGCAGAATTATATTTCATGCTAGTTTCTCTGAAATAAACCAATCAATTTTTATGAATTAAAAGGAAGACACTGGTTTAGGAAAAATAATGTGAAAAATTCTTCTTTAAGAATGACAATTGTGACAAATTAAAAAAAATTAAGTTAGATTAATTTCAAACACAAATTGATTAACATTGTTTTAATATTACTCTGACTGCAGAAATTAAATTCTGAAATGTATATTTACTTAAAGACAATTGTCAATAAGTTTAAATTAAACAAATAAGTTCTGCAAGTATTTAAGAAGGTTGACACACATATGGTAAAGATTTGAATCGAGAAAAAACACATAAAAAACATTTCATAATTCTAAATTAATACCCATTAGAACATTCAACGGTGTGTGGATTATAGCTATGAAATTCACTGCTGTACACAGGTGAAAATAATTGTACGTACAAGATAGAAAGCCTAATTTATGTATCTAGGCCTGATTTATTAGAAAAATGTGAAAACAAAAGGGGCAACATGCAAATACATTCTATCTTTGAAACACAAAACGAACACGACGGTGTCGATTATTATTTCCCAACACTACGTTTACGGACATTTCTTATATGCCTATCTCTACGGACACGCGTCAGATTGACGCGTGAATGGAACCGCAGATTTTCCTTAAAAAACAACATATTACACACTATTAACTTGTAAATGAAACTATGTGACATTATATACTTATATAAAATTTATAATAAGCATCAGTGGTAGGAGTGAAATGTAAACGGTTTCTGTAATTTTCCTTATGGAATTCGAAATGCGTCTAAATAACGCGTCCCGTAAACTTCGCGTTAAAATACAATAATTGCAGACTAAAATGATGAAAAAAACCAGGTCACGTAACAGAATATCCAATAAATCAGCATGAATAAACAGAAGGAACTGAACATATCACGTTGTGATGCCCGGTTTGCTCCAATTCCTCGAAAGTAGGAGCAGATATTGGGGTATCGCTGAAGTAAAACACATAAGGATCGTCGTTGCGTGAAACAGAACTTTATTTGACAGAGATTTTGACGTTACGTGACATGTGCATGGTAAAACAGAGAATGAACGCGGAAATGGAGAAAATGGGTCTATTTAGGGGTTCTGGGAAGATGGATTTTGGGTTGTGACTATGCAGGAGTAACTTTATTTGACAGAGATTTTGACGTTACGTGACATGTGCATGGTAAAACAGAGAATGAACGCAATGGAGAAAATGGGGCTATTTAAGAGTTCTGGGAAGATGGATTTTGGGTTGTGACTATGCAGGAGATGGAAGGTGAAGAGTCCAGTATGAGTAATGGTGAAAGTGGGTGGCTCGTTGTAAATACAGATAAAACTAAGGACTGAGAAGGAAAATATTTGATACACATTACGATCAACAGAGTGAAAAATTCGAAGTAAGGAAACGAGCATCACCGCGTATATACGGTGACTGATTGTGAGCTGTTTAGTGGAAAGTCTGAATTTGAAGGTACGTTTTCCTTGTCTATTCCAGAAAAGAAGGTGCCGTTGACAAAAGATGACGCACGTACTACGCAACCTGTCCGTGAGAAAATACGTTGAGGAAGAAACACACTGGCCAGAGAACTAGGAGGAAGGTAGGTGGGTTGAAAACAACCGAAGACTAGACTCGAGCACGAGGAGAGCACTTAAGCAGCTCAACCATGCGTGCTTCCCCATATTCGTGTGCGTTACAGATGAGTTGGAGTAACCACGAAACGAACCTTCTACGAGTTCGCAACGACAACGAGAAAACTGGAAGGAAAACACACTAGGTATAAAGGAAAACACCTTTTAAAATCTTGGGTCTTTATCGATTGATCTTGCAACGTTGAATTCTTGCTTGGAACTGTTCTGTATTTCTTATTGTTCATTCGTTAGCTTCACTTATCATTTATTTCTTGTAATTCAAAGATATTTGAGGTCGAGCTCAGCATGCATGCTGCAAGAAGAGAATTCGTGTGTGAGAGTTTTAACATTCTTGATTCGACTTTATAAACAAACTTTTTTGTATTGTGTAAGAGCAGTTTAATAAATACCGAAAAACTTTGTTGAGAAAAATTGTTCAAAATAGAATAAGTTTTCATCCGTCAAAGTAGAATGACCCCTTAAGTGTAAAACTCACGTATGTGTGCCATAGTTTCAAATAAACTATGGTCACTAATAACTTAAGAAGGTGTACGTGGCCTTAAGCAGTCAATCAAAAAGAAAAAAAGACATTTGAGCCGCTCTTTTGTCAAATCGGTTAGCTCCACGAAACAAAAATTAGAGAAAATTGATGAAATTATATACATAAAAAATAAATATTAATATTTCTTATACCGTTGCATTAAAAATATTGAGAATAGATTATATTTTGAATTTTTACTTTTCCTACTGCGAGTTTCTCTGCTTAACGTAGGCCCAGGCCGGGCCATAAAAGCCATGGATCCGCTGACCGTGGGGCGATGCCGAGTATATAACAAATCTTTTTCCGCATTTTAAGGAGTCGTGCGACAACCCCGAACTGAGTAACTGTCTTTCACTCGGGTTTTCGCCTCCGTTGTTTTGTATTTCATTTCTATCAATAAACGTTTTTTTTCTCTGCAGTCGATTGAGTCAATCTTTATTCGCTAATTAAAGATCCTCAACAAAAAATTACTTAGCTAAATTCTTATAAGAGTTCGAATTACATTATTACAACGATTTACTTTAGAGTATGGAGTTAATCACATTGGTTTCTGAGATAAATTATTTATTATTCAACGGCTATAAAAATTTTGTCATTTAGTGGTGCTAGGCCTAATTACTAAGAAAATTTATTTTAGATACAAAAAGATAAGCATGAATCAAGTACTTTGGTATTCAAATTTTAAAAAATTTTAAAAGTCGAGTTAACCACTTTGGCCTGTAAGCGGCTCAATTTTCACTTTTAAAAGATTGATTAACAACTTGAACCAATTTTTGCTATTGTCAGTAATGTATCTCTCGTTTTTTTACTGCCACGTGATTTTTATACATAGAAAATAGCCCAATGAATTGGTAGAGCGTTTAAAATGAAAATTAGCTAGCACTAATGAATTAATAACGAACATCTCGACATTTGCATTTAATTTTTCTAAACTGTAGTAAAAATTTTGTGAATTAGAAATAGAAATTAAATTCTTGATATCCTAGATTTAACTTTGATTAGCTCTACATAATGGTTAAATACAAATATCAGTCGCAGATAATAAATAAAACGATTCCAAAAATATATAAAAAAGTCGAATATTAAGATGTAATTTATTAGTCTTAAAATTGTAAACAAAAATATTTTCACCTAATACGTTTACTTTACCAATGACAAAAAAGATTTTATTTCATATTAATTAGATCCATAAAAAAGCAAACGTATCCCATGCTTACTATGTTACATATGTATACGTATAAAAGCACATAAAAGTAGTTTCTGTAAAAGAAACTCCATCGATATGCTGCCATTATGTGTTTACCACTTTTTATATGTCGATGATATCTCAGATCTGCGTACATGGATACTTAGAAGACAGAAATAAACAAAAAGTAATAAGATTTAGATGTCAGAACTTTTCATGCTTAGAAAATTCGTAGCTTTTTACCATGATAAATCGAGAAAAAAAGGTATCGTGAAAACACGTAAAATGTAACACTTCTTATTACATGCCCGAGAAGCTAAATATGAATTCATAATGTTTGCCCAGAATTGTTGGTAAACTTCTTGCGCGCAAGCTAGCTGTAACTGGCAGCGAAGCGGATCTTATGTTCGCTTTATAAGTAGGAAAAACCAGATAAAATGGTAATGTAAGAATTCTTTTGGTGAAATTTTATTGCCATATATATAACGCATTAGTAATGATTAAGTGTTAATGTCAGTATACCATGTTCAGCTGTACGGTAATTAAATGTCCAATTATATTCCTGTCTATTAATTTATATCTCAAAGATTAACGTCAGTATTATAATCTAAACATATAAAATGTCAAAATTTCAGCGCAGCAAAGAACTGTGTATAAACACTTGTTACATTTATGTCTGCAAGAGGTAATAAGTATATTATTGTGGAGAACGTGTTATAAAATATGTGCACACGTGCACACCATGCATATTTACGAGAAACCTATGTTAGGGAAAAACGAAATACGTAAAAAGATGATTGACCCAACAATTTTTTTGTAATCGTTTAGAAACAAATTTAAATAATTATACAGTGTAAATTTACATTGTGAACAAATATTAATTCACTGTTACTGTTTCATAACATTTGTGCAATATTGGTAAATATTTTATAGCTGAATTCGTTGCTCGTAAACTAAAGTAAGTCTATTTAATTGAAATTTTCTATTTCGCATTCTTAAACTAGATATTGGAAAACAAAATTGCACAATAATTTAATTCTATAATTATATTGTAATAGTATTGTAGTATTGCAATTGTAACTATTGTGCCAAAAAAGTTTTTATTATCAACTATTTCTCGTCCATATATGTACATACAGGTGTCCCGTAGAGTGTGACACCCGGAAATGGGGTGTTGCTGGGGTGACTCTGAACAACTTTTTCCTTGACCAAAATGTTGTTTGAAGCTTCGTTTTTGAATTATTAACGAAAAACGCTGGCCAATCAGAGCGCGCGTAGAGCCCGCGCTCAGGGACGGGCGAACAGAGATTCACCCGCGCGCTAACGTGAACAAGCGTACGCGTGATATTTAGAATGGGTCTGGCATTCAATGTGTTAAACGACTTGTTAGTTTATTTGTTATTCGTGAATAACGAATAATTCCAGATTATTCTTAATTTAACACGATGTAACATTTGCCGCACGCTTCCCTCGATATCCACGCTGTGCCAATGCGTTTGTTCACGATCGCGCGCGGGTTAGAGTCAGCGCTCCCATGGTTGATCGCGGGCTCTACGCGCGCTCTGATTGGCCAGTGTTTTTCGTTAATAATTCAAAAACGAAGCTTCAACCAACATTTTGGTAAAGGAAAAACTTGTTCAGAGTCACCCCAGCAATCTCCCATTTCCGAGTGTTACACTCTTTACGGGACTCCCTGTATATAGAGTATAATTAAAAAGCACTTTTAAGACATTTTAACATAATCGAAAAATTACAAAATATGCAATAAAAATTTCTCGCAGAGGATATTCTTTTATGGAAAACAAATTTTCGTTATTCAGTCTTAAACTGTTAAATTGCAATTTTTAATAAAAAGATTATGTGATTGTATATTCGCATATTTTTCTGGGCTAAAAGGGGAAAGTGTGTACAATATATTCTTTGATGCAATTTGATTAAGCTTATAGTTGTTAAAATATATCGTACCTATAACATAAATATTTATGAATGTGTGAGACACTTATTGCCAACTATCCTTAATTATTGTTAAGTAACAATGTTCCACATAATATCATAAGCACTACATAAATGAGTCACTCAGACGCCAAAATGACTAACTCCGTGAAATCAAATTTATTTTATTTATAGAAAAATTAAGCACCAAGCGCGTACTTTGATACTAAAATTGGAAGAATATCAAAAAGTGGAGTTAATCATTTTGTCTTCTGAGTGGCTCAAATATGTGCAACAAAAAATTTGTTTACATAATTATTCTTTTTAGTTAATAAAGTAAACTGGAATACTTAATATTGTCAATACTGTAATATTTATGGTAATTTGCTATTGTTGAAAAAAGCTAGA
>NW_017100654.1:112261-128858 GCF_001263275.1 Habropoda laboriosa | reverse complement strand
GTAAGTATTAAATTTAAAAGAAAAGATTTCAATATTAAATTCAACCACAGCCTGGCATGGTAGGTATGATAAAAATTCTTGCCAGAGTAATAAACATACAATATACATATGTACCTACGTACACCAGTACGCCAGGCATTATGGCTTTTTCACATTCGTATGCATGTTACAAAACAAGCTTCAGCAACCAGGTATGAAATTCCTGTTCACTTCACACTTTCATATTTTACTTCTGTTTTGCAGATTTCACACGATTCATTGCATCATAGGCGAGTTAGTGTGCGCGTGAGATGTTATTATCAAAGAAAGCTACAAATTTTCCGACGTTTAAAACGTATATCAATGAAAATTTTGTTCGGTTAGATTGGTACATCATTCACTGTAATTCATTGCGATAATTATTAAATGATATTTGTACATTCTCTTTGCGTAATCGTTTCTAATCTACCCCGTTGTTGAACATATGTTCCTTTCTTGCTATTTAAACACAAAATACTTATCACTAACACGCTTCAGATTTTGTACATACGTGTAAACAACAAGTTGAATGAAAAATGTTACAGATTTCTAGGTTAGAAAAATATCAATGAGCTGAAGAGAACAATACTACTACCACGTACAAATGTTGCAGAATATACATATATATGTAAATAGTTAATATAACAAACTTTTTTATTAATTGTTATTTAAACTATATGAACAAATATAATATTGAGTTATCACACCAAAATATCTGTTTTCATGACTTTTTTCGCCATTTTTTAGGTGTACACTTAATTTTGTAAGTAACTGTATGTACAGCAGTCAATGAGTGGCAATTTTTGTGTCAGTTTCTAATCTAAGAATGTTTATCTATCGTAGAAACGGAGAATGTTGTTTTTAAAAAACAGTCCTATTTTTTCATTTCTATTTACATTTAAAATTTCTTTAATTTAATTCAATTTTTTATTTAACGTTTTTAATTTAATTAAATCTTTAATTTAAATTCTTTCGACTCTTTTTCGTAAAGACGTCGAGACTCTCTTTTGTCACTTCGTGAGACAAATGTTTGAAGTAACTGAAACATTGTGGATCATCTTGAATACTTCACGCCGATACTTCGATGGATACTTCTTAATATGAAGTACACTTTTAAAGTTCATCTACGAATTTCTGTTACACCCTGTATATTACATTTCGTACAATAAAAATACTTTGATAGTTAACGAAAAGAGCCACTGAATTTGTTACAAAATTGCATCTAATTGTACATATAAACACCTATGCATAATGTAATTTCTACATATTTGTTGGAATAAATTTTTTATGGCAAAGTATAGTCGAGGAAGGTACGGAAAAAATTAATAACCGTTGAAAAAAGAGAACGAAGCGAAGCATCGCGAGGTTTCCTCGAAAGGCTTTCCTGTGAAATTCAGTCCGATTCTGCTGTTTTCTGTTAGAAAACCGGTTAAATAACGATCGTTCGAATACCGCGAAATAACAAGATTAAATTCAAGTTTCAGCGAATTATTCTGAAATCATGATTTCATCGTTGACAAATCAATTAATTAAGTTGAAACCTACTTAAGTCTAGATATATACGATCGACTACTATTTATTAATGTCGTATATTTGATTTTTTGCTCAACCGAAAATGAATGTGACAAATTGTACCTTTATTGCAGAATATATTACGGTGCGAAATGTGCAAATTGGTACAAATTTTTTCTGTACCGTATTCCTATCTAAATACATTAAACGTTTCGTACACTGAAAAAGAAATATAGAATGAAGTTACGCGTGACAGTAAAAATATACTCGGATTAACAACATCCTCGACAAAATTTATTACGAAATGCATGCAACGATGCTTATTAATTTTTAATTAAATTAAAATAAAAGGAAGCAATTAATGCGTATACAAGTAGAATTTTAAACGAATATTATTCGTTCCCTGTAGACTGAATGAAAAATATTGAAGCAATTAAAATGTTGCATAGAGATGCAACTGGAAATTACTTTGTATGTTGATTCGTATGAACATTATAATACACCTATCCCCCGATCTACACGGTTTCACTTTTACACGGTTTTCAAAATAACGGCTTTTCAGAAATATAAACTGTTAAAAATAAAAGTTTATGCTGCCCACATATTCGTACAGTCATTTTTCAGTACCGTTCGTTTGTTAACACTGGCATTAAACCAAAAAATGAACGGAATTTCCCCCTTTTTTGCACACAAAAAGCATTCATATTGTAACGTAAAGTTTGCTGCCGCCGCGGATCTTTCATTGGCGACCGGCTATTTTCGCCTTCGTCGATCGCTAGCTCGAAACTAAACCCTGACCCTGAATATTTTTTTCTTTTTCATTTTTATTTTACATTTAAAATAATGAATTTAATTAAATCACTGACTAAATGATGCGCATTTTCTTTTTCCCCTGATTTACACGGTTTTTCATACAAAAAGCCATGATTTCGATTTACACGGTATTCTGAGGAACCGATCATCCGTGTAAATCGGGGGACAGGTGTACAGCGTAGATGATATTATACAGGTATTCCAGACGTTTTGAAAGTTAAGAAATTAAAATTCTGTGCAACATTTTGGTTCAATACATCCAAGTAGAACCCAATTTCGGTATTTATATTTTACATAATTTACAGAAGTTAATTATTTTTATAGAAATGGCGTTGAATACGTTCTATTTTATTTTCTGCTTCGTCTTATATTTTTCAATTTTATTTATTGCTATATGAATTAATGAAAAATTGTGCTTTATAGAAAGCTTCAAATTTAAAAAAAGAAATTTTGTAATTTGAATGGTGAAAAATGCCTGGATAAACAGACAAAATTTGTCCACGCTTCAATTAAACATTACGGCAATTCAAAAATAAATTAACCACTTGAAAATTACTTGTTAACAATAAGAGGGTGTTGATTTATATTAATGTAGCCCGTGTGTGCTGTCGCACTGAGCCGACTGATTAAAATGGACAAATGCGTGTTGCCTTTCTAACTTTGTGTAATTTTTATTGTATGTAAAAACTAAGTGACTAGTTTGACTGATAGATGTTTTTGCTCTGATGGTTGTAATGATTCTGACTTCTCGAGAGATCGTCTTCGCCCTCGAGAGCGGTGCTTCTTGAAAAATACGCTGATTGGTGAATATTTTCTAGTATTCATCGCCAATCAACGTGCCTAATTTTCTCGCCAACTCCTTCCAGTGCGCCCTTAGCGCGCTTTACCCTGGTGGAGTGGGAGAAGATCCCAAGGGGTAACCAAATGTTTATAATAATTCGGGAAATTCCTCCGGGTGACTCATCGGCCAGCGGACCGTTACAGACAATTGTACCCTTCGGAAAACCCGTGGTTTATGGCATGTTCTTAAGCTATTGAGCGCGAAAGGCACAAGCGGCAAAAAACTCTAATTAAGTGATTCTACCGGCCTTCGCTAGGATGGACGTTAAAGCATAAAATAGTAAATTAAATCCTAATCTCAAAAACAGCCTGTAGGTGCGATCATGCCATAAACCTTTGCTGAATGAAACCTAACAGAGGGTAAAAAATGAATTATCTTCAGTGAAGTATAAGTACGTGAAAAAATTTAATTTTCTCAACTTCTCAAGACATAAATATTGAAGAATGTGCAAAAATATCGTCGTTATTATAGACGACACATTTGAAATAATCGTGAAGTAATTGAATATGTGAAACAGATTTATAAATATGTTCAAAAATGTTAAATTAAATCTATTTCCTGTTGTGGAATATTTTTGTGTTACAGTAGAAAAATATCTAATGTAGTATGTACAAAAAGTATTATACGATTTAAATTACATTTCTTCGCCAAAATTAGTGTCATATATCGGTAAAAATATAAAGAGAGTTCACGCTAATATTTTCCAACGCTCTCGTAAATAGTCGATTCGTGAGGAAAACAGAAGAGGACAAGGTTCCATTATTTTTTATAAACAATACGGTGGCTTTAATTCTTTTTTAATTAATAACTGTAATTCCTTTTATATTACATTTGATACATAATACACAAACTCAGTTTCGTGACAATGTTTGGTGTGACGTAATCAATTATTAAACTCGTATTTTTATGACAACACCATAAATGAACATACTTAGATATTTAGAAGTTTAGAAGTTTCATACTACGAAATTTCAGACTGAATCATTATTTTCAGAATTGCAATTATTTTGTAACGACTGTTTAGGTTTGCTGTACATTCGGTAAATCTCCGAATGCTTATGAACAGGGGTGTACACGCTACATTTTCCTACAAAGAAAGTGGAAAATGCTATTAAAATGGCAATTTACTATACACGTGTATATGACGACGTATAAAAGAACTCTCGTTATTTCCTACATGTGCAATAATGACAGGATATTATGGCATAATTTTCTTCGTAGAAGATGTTATTAAACGGAAATAAGAAAATTTTCACACTATATTGCGAAAGTGGACCCATTAGAACATCCTTAGTAGCATGCTCTCGACGTTCCATGTAAAGGAGATAAAAACAAATAAAAACAGAAATATCACAGCAATTTCATTTAGACTTACTTTGTAAACTGCTGAGGTATTGTTATACACTGCTCAAAAAAAATTGCAACATAGAAATTAAGGTTGCACAAATCTGGAAATCACATGTGCGTGTTCTTCGGAAAACATGACCTTTTTTAACTCTTTGCACTCGAAGGACCTTTTCTTCTATAAGGAAGTTGCAGCGAACATTGATGAAATTTTTGAAAACTAACGTAAAAGTAAACTATACATGTATATTAACGAATATAACTATTAGGTTGGCCAGAAAGTTCGTGCGGTTTCTGGCAATTCCTCAATTCAGGCGTTCCAAAGTGCAACTAACTTCAGTTTCTTTGTTTAAAGCAAATAGTCATTTGATAGGTAACACTTGACCTCAAATTATATCTAAAGAGTTTGTTAATACAGTTCAATTGGTAAGTTTGGCGGAAGTTGGAAGATGGAAAACCAAAAGGAGCATTTCTGGCACATTATACTGTTTTATTTAAAAAAAGGCAAAAACGCGTCGGAAGCATCTAAGAAGATCTGCGAGGTGTACGGGGAGAATGTCATCGAAGAATGCGTATGCCAAAAGTGGTTTGCGAAATTTCATTCCGGGGATTTTTCACTTCACGATTCACCACGCTCTGGTCAACCACAAGAGATTGACAACGAACAAATAAAAAATAATCCTCGGTACACAACACGGGAAGTGGCACAGGAGCTCCAAGTATCAAAAACAACCGTAGAAAATCGTTTGCATCAACTTGGTTACGTTAGCCGACTTGAATAACCGCACAAACTTTCTGGCCAACCCAATATTTTACTTGAATAGTTCTTTCAAACTATTTCACTGCTGAGACCTGCTGTCTTGGAAAATATCCTTAGAGTTGCCTTTGTCAATTATTTACCAAATGGTAGATATAATAGTAATGTCGCTTCTTAGTCGCCTCTCGAGTGCAAAGGGTCAATTTTAATCTTTTCTAACCAAATTCTCATCATTCTTCCCTTTCAATGCCCCAAACAATATACGAAAATTTCAGATTTGTGCGATTTCCTTTTCAAGCTGCTGCAATTCTTTTCGAGAGCAGTGTATTATAAAAATGATACTCACATCTATTTAACTGCTTTGTGTAATAAACAGGTTTCAAGTGTTGCACTGTAACATTGTGTTAGGTTAAATAAATATTATTTTATAAGTGTGTATTTAACATATGTAATGCTTTAACACGAAAAATCAGAGTACTGGAACGGCAGTATGCTATTGTTCTTAATATATTATAAAACAGTAAACTCACAGAACTAGTTTATTCAAACTTTGAACAGTTGCAGTTGTTTTCGATGAATACCTTCAGTCTCAATTATATCAAATTTTAATGAAATTGTATCCACGTTGAAATTGGTAGAATAAATGCATCGACGTTTTATTCGTTGGACGTTGTTTTACTGTGGTTCTTATGTGCATTATTTTATTCTGCTGCCCTTTGTATGCTTTGCAGTTGATACATTTAAAATAACGACTTGTGATCGATAGAGCTGTTCATATAAAAATGTATTCTAACAAAGAAAGTTTTTTCTCAATTAAGTTGATCTTCTAACAAGTTTCTCTTTCATTAAGTTAATCCTTACTCTCGTTAAATAAAACTTTGCTTCTGTCAGCTAAAGAATAATTAACGAACGGTAAATACGATAAAGCATGTCGAAACTTTTATTTCCTATCCTTTATTGAAAGTTAATTGTTGCAAATAAAGGCAGCTATCAATTTTGCTTTTCTTAAATCACTTTGCATCTCTGCAATAACATTACGATATTATTAAAATCGAATTAGGTAAATTAATTCCCGAATTTAGAATTGCAAAATGTGAGATATTTAAAAAACCGACAATATCAAAGATGTTTATTGCTATACAATACAATTACATTGGTATTTTCTAGAAATGTCACACCGACTGTAATTATTAATAACACGAAGATTCCTCAACATTCCTCAAATTTCTGAAATCAGTAATCTCTCAGAAATCTTCTATTCTCTTACAGAACATAAGAATCCTTTAATATTGTACAATATTAATGCGAGCTTCCAAATGAGGAACGACGAGAAAACGACAGATGGAAAAATCAGGTGAATAGAAATGTATTACGTATAGAAATTAATTCTTTCCTACTTTTGGCTGCAGTCAAAGATTTATTTAAAAAAAAAAAATGAAAACAGATCTATCATCGAAACAATTTCCATTATCGTTGATGACTTTTTGCCATTTTTCTGGCAGCTTGCGAATACCGTCGCGATAGAAACACGATGGTTTCAAATCAATTATGCGAATCCAATCGGAAAGAATTTCATTCCTACGTCTAATACTTACTATTAAATACAAAAATACTTTGGTATTTATTCATTTCTCACATTTCTATACGAACTATTTATTCCCTCATTAGGCATCCCGTTTAATTAACATTTTGAGTGAAACCTCGTTAAAAGGTAAGATTCCTGCGTACATTCGCCATGACACGGTATAGTAGAAATATCCTTGAAACGGGATCATTTATGAAACATTTACACTCGATACTCCCTTATCGCGGTATTCCCGGCGAGATGGTCCGTTAAAGGAGAATATTCTTCGAGCACACGAACGAACAGGATAATTCGAAGGAGGACCATGGCCGTAGTAAAAATCCTGTTAAGTAGCAACACATCCCGCTAACGAAATCGTCTCGTCCCGTTCCGTCGTCGCTGTCGCCTCGCCTCGGTTCATTCTTCTTTTCAATCGTCCCTTTTGCAGGAGGCGCTTCCTCGCAATTCCTCCTCGTGTTGCTCCTGTTTCCCCGCCACGAAACCACCGTCCGCCAGCTCTCGACGCATCACCGTCCACCTTCCTATAAACGGCCTTTGAATAGCGTCTAGTTTTTGCAAGGCAACAAGTTTTACCGAGGGTTTTCATTCTGCTCTATCGAGGCCGCGGCGTCGTCCCTCTCGTACTTTCGCCTCGCCAGCACTGCCACCGTGAGAATGAAAATCCACCTCCGTGGCATAAAATTACCAGAGCCCACGATGAAATTACCGCGCGGCAAAATTTTTCTTCTCCCCTCGATCCCGATCGACTCTCCTCGCGTAATTCGCCCTCTCGCGAATCAGCGAATCGTTCGAATTGCGCCCCGGATATTCCGGCTGGATATGCTTCTTTTTTTCACTGTTCTCTCTTTGATGTATGATTATCGGGGGATCCTTAAAGTGAATCCGTCTACGAATAACGCCCACTTCCTTTCTCAATTTTTACTCCACGCTTTCAGATCTCTTCGCGGGGCGGCGGGGGTGGGAGCGGGCAGGGTGAAACTGAATCTTGAGAAACTTCGAAAAATGCACCGAGTGTTCGATGCGCCGGAAGAATTCTGTTCAAGTATCTATGTACGTATGTATGTACTATACGTACATACAGTGTGTCATACAGGAGTGATATCTGCACAGGGCCGCGTTTACCGCGAGGCGTATTAGACGCATGCTGCGGGCCTCGCTCTCTATGGGACCACTTTTTTAAACTTTACTCAAAAATGGCCTAGTTATAGTTGCAGAATAAAATACTTAATTTTAAATATTACATTCGTAATAGAATCGCCGAATTTGTGATTTCGATTAACTGAAGTAAACTTGTTCTCTCGAGGCCTCTTAACGATGCTGCGCCTAGGGCCTTCAAAAGTATAAAGACGGCCCTGTATCTGCAATATCCTCGCCAAAACTTGTCTATCGCAAATACGTTAAAAAAAAATGGTATATGGGGTCTGTTTTTGAAGAATTGGTTAATTTCAGTGGTAAATAAGGATACATTGGTATTTCGGCGATGAACTTAGCGACACTAGGCGTGCACCTCTAGATTATATTGTATGTAGGCACATACACTGCCGCTCAAAAGTATCAGGACACTTGTCATTTTCTGAGAAACTTTCTTATCCGACGTAAATTATAAATATTAAATCGCATTTTTTTTTGCAAATTCTATTGCGTATATATATTTAGCATATTCTAGTTGTATGATTGTGAATAATTTAATTATTTAAGCCCTTGAAATTGTTAATATTTATGAGATATGTCTTCGTTGTGTCCTTCGCGAAAAACGTGTCCTAAGTCAGACAAAAACTTGTGGAAAATCTTAGAAATAGTGTGGAGGGACATTACATCTGACATAATAGAGAAATTAATAGCCAGGATGCCCAGAATCGTAAATGATATGATAAAGACAAGAGGCGGATATACACACGAAAAGAAGATATAACTATTATTTAAGGTCTTTGGTATTATATACTCCAGTGTGGTGCGAAACAAAACATGTATCATTTAGTGTCATTCGTTAATGGTTTCATAACATTTTTCAGACATTTGTGAAAATTAAGAAAGTGTCCTAATAGTAGTGGGGCAAAAACTTTGTCCACTTGAAAAACGTTATTCACAAAACTTGCATGACATAGAAGAGAACACAGTGTAATGACATGCTGAAATCACCACACAGCGGTTTTCACACAGCGATAAAAAAAAAATATAGCATCCCATTTAACCCTTATGTCAATAACCGGGTACCCTTTTGCATAATTCTCACTTAAAGTATTTCATCTTCCAAGTAAAAGATTTAAATATCTGGCCAGATCGTTGTTATTTGGCACACTTCCTATCCGTGTTTGCCTCAAGTTTAGAATTTTCTTATCAGAAAACTATTAAAATTGGACGATAAAGTAGACGACAATTGTGGTTATCGACATAAGGGTTAAAAAAATAGCTATGACCTTGAAATCTTCTCTTCCATCCACATAAAGAAATATTTGCAACACTTCATGCCCCCCTCCATATCATGCAAATTTTGCATATATCAATTTTTCATATTATTGCAAATAATGAAAATATTTCAGATGGACAAAGTTTTCCCCCACCTTGTATAATTCTTGCTTACATGAACAGTATAGTACTAATAATTGCGCTTATTAGTGTTTCAGGTACAAACTCACAGTAGGAGTTAACCTACTGTGGTCGTAGTGAATATTGATAAAAAAAAATGTGTTTGTCATGGCTTAAAAGAAACTGAAATTAATTCTCGCGAGAAGAAAGTTTGGTCTCGTGACCATGCTGTGGGTTCCTGAGAAACTTGTTTCTCGATATTAACGAAGTTTTACAATTTTTCGATGTGTGATCTTGCAGCATGTGTGGATTAACTTAAGCTAATCTGTGTGCAATACTTATAAATGAAACTTAAGCTCTAACTTATGAAACAATACAAAATGAATGCGAATATGTGTAAATAATACTGAATAATACGAGCAAAATTTAAATATGTATCAATTGTTACAGAACGTGTAATGAAGATCGCTGTTTTTCATTTAACTTTTTACTAGCATTCGCGTTGTTGTATTTGTATTGAATGGTATGGGTTTATGTTGAATTATGTAGGGCGTTTAGGGATTATCAACATGAATGTTTAATTTCTTAAATCATGAATATTTGAATCTTTTCTTGCATTCCTCGCTGCTGGTCTCCTTGGTTGGGAGAGTAGGGTTGACTTTCACTATATTATATTAAGTCATCCCATAAGTAATGTCGCTTCTTGTCTTCGTTCGATGTTCGTCCGCAACGAAGAGGAAAATGTTTCTTTTCATTTATTTTCCCTGGGTTTAATTTGCAATTTGTAGAAGTACTTTTTCATTCGTCCATACCATGTTACCGAATGATTAGATTTGACAAAATAAATAATAGAAGAAATGAAACAATTGAACTGAGAATTAATACCACATCTTCCATATTCTCCTGAGCATTGGATTACCTACCATCTGTTTCGTTCACAAGAAAACCTTTTAAATGGCAGAAACTTGAAAAATACAGTTCACTTAAAGTTAACATTAGATCAGTTTTTTTAATCCAAAAGATAATTCTTTTGAAAAGAGGATTAAAAATTTGCCTGAAAAATGGCAAATGATCCTCGCAAACAATGGTCAATATATCATCGATTAATACTAAGTGTAAATATTATTATTTTTGTATTGAAACTAGGCTTCTAAAACGACATTACGTACGAGATGACCTAATGTCACTTGTGGATTTGTAGTCAGTTGGGTTATAGGCTGTTACTGTTTCGTGTGTTTTCCTTCGGGTATGGTAGATGATTGGTATGTTTTCGTTGGTTTTGGATGTAGCTCTGCTTGTTCAAGAATATGAATGCTGTATGAGATGTATCCTTTCTTATGGATTTGTCGAGAGATTTAGAATCCTACGGAGCTTATGAGGCTATTGTAGGAACCGACGGAAAAATATTGAGGGACCCAACGGGAATCGAACCTGGGACCTTCGGCTTTGCACGCTACGCCAACCACTCCCTCTCTATTCCCCTGTGTCGGTTTCCTATTTTTGGGTATGGAGGCCCCGATACTACACTCGGCCATCCTGAACTGACATTCGCCCTCGAAATGTCCTAAAGTTCAACACCTTTCGGGTACACTCCTCCACACAGTGGCACACAGCCGAAACGACGCAATTTGGGAAACGTGCAACCCTCGACATGTTTTCATCGCCCAATTCCTCCTGGCTTCGTGTAGCCGTAGATGCCTCCATCCCGGACGAGCCCCCATTTGTAGGAACCGACGGAAAAGTATTGAGGGACCCAACGGGAATCGAACCCGGGACCTTCGGCTTTGCACGCAACGCCAACCACTCCCTCCTTATTCTCCCGTGTCGGTTTCCCATTTTTGGGTATGGAGGCCCCGATACTACACTATTTTATTTGCTATTGATCAATCTTGCAAAGTAATTTCTTATTAACTTTATGACATGTATGTCGATTCTTGAACAATTGGTTTTTTCGTATACTATTTTGTTGTTTCCGTATCTGCTTGCATAGCAGTGAGATTCAATTTGCTTGTATAGGCAGCAGGCTGCTCTTAATACTCTCCTCTCCAAGATTCGGAACTTCTCCATTGTGTACGGGTGTACGTTACACCAGGTGTAACAAACGAACGTTAAGTTGCGTCCTCGTTGAAGTAAGAATGAAGAACATTTTGTCGCCTCTTATTGCTGCATGTTCTAAAACATTTTCAGCAAATACCAACTTATAGAAACATTTTGTCTACGCTGAAGCAACGTAATCTGAGGAACATTTGGCATTTGATTCGGTTTCAAGGCTACGCTTGTTCCAAGCTGCTAGCGATGACTGAAGAAGACTTGTTCCTTGCAGCTGCAGCATTTATTGTTATCAATGGTAAAAAGAAAGGAAGAAAGGAACTGCTTAGACATTTATGAGAGGCCCGTAGATCTGTTGTTCTGTAAAATATCAGCTTTGAGAAAGCCTTGATTAATTATTTACCAAATAGTAAACAATAATGTCGCTTCTCAGTCGCCACTTGAATACAAAAGGTTAACATGTCTGAGAGAAACAAGCTGAAGAACGACGTTGTATTTGTGACTCCTTATTATAGGTCATTTTTTATAATAAATGGAGATTTTAAGATATCTGGTCCAAATACAACTTCAAATAAATCTGTCTGTGATTATGTTCGCTATTATTCGAATTAAACGAGATGGGAAGCCTTTGATGTATAATTTGTAAATTCAACTCTCAGTCCAGACTGCGTCGTACGCATTCTCCAAGGCGATTAAGCCAGCGACTATTACTTGGTTATTATTCAATGTCCAACGCGAATTTGTTTGCAAAATGAATTGTGGAATAACCATTTTTTGATGGTCTGGTACCAGATTATCTATCGCGAATCTTGTTAGGTATACGTTTGTTTATGGTATGTTACGAATCGCGATATGTTTGTTGCGAAACCGATAATTGTCCCTCTTTTTGAGTCAGACCATTTAAGGAATCTACTCGGGATAGGGGACTCGGATAGTGCTCGGAAGATAGATTATTAACGCACAGCAGTTTGCTGTTAAAACTATATATTTGTGAATGGACGTGAACAGAGCGCGAAATGTCTAGGCTTACTGTTAGGAAAATTGTGTGTCGTGTCGTGTGGTGTTCGCTATTTTATAAACTACGTGTGTGTTGTGATTGATGGTGTGAAAACTGTCATAGGTGGTGGAAGTGTGTGGTGATTGGTTTTTTCGCTGTGTTTGGGGTGCGTCTGGTGGTGGTGTGAAAGTGGGGAATTTGTTCTTACATTTGTTATATTGCTATTTGTTATATTTGTTATAACCACAGGCATTAACACCAATATTAGAGAGTAAGCTAATTGGCCGATAGTTTCCGCGTTGGGAGGGATCTTTTCCCTTTTTATGAAGGGCTAGAACTTCTATTTTCCATTGCAGTGGAAAACGACCCAGATTGAGGCAGTTATTAAATATTATTTCTAGCGCAACTAACAGGTTTTCGGGTAATCTCTTGATCTCATAGTTAGAGATTTCGTCGAAGCTTGAGGTTCTTCTGTCGTATAGCTTTTTGATTATTGATATTAGCTCTTGGACGATAGTGAAGTAGCTGTCGATGGAGGGTTCTGGTCTTATTGCAGTTGATATGAGATTAAAAAATGTTATCGGGTTGCCTGATGCGTCTAACTCTTATTGTAGTTTTTCTTTAATTGTTTCATCCAGATCGGTGCGGTTGGTGTTTACGTTTTTGGTGTCTATTCTGGTGAAATGGTGACCCAGTAGGTTTAATTTATGATTTATTGGTGAGATTTTTTAGTATAGTTATTGTTATTAATATTCTAAGTATAACTTTTTCAAAGTTAGACCAGATGACTTGAGTGTTTTTTTGAAAAGTTAGACGGATTAGTTTACTCAGATGACGTGTACAAAAAATTTGGAAAAATTGCAATTTGTGGAAATCGCGAATAAAATTGTAAAGGTCACGTTTTGCAACTTTTTTATCTCAGCTTGTAATGAAAGTTTAAAACATATGTTTTATAGACTTAGGTCAGTTATGTACATATTGAAAATTTCATCGAAATCGGTTGATGCAGAAAGATGCAAGAATCTTTAGATTTAGAGGTATAGTTTTCGCGTAAAATAGGTATTTTAGATATAGAAAGCAAATAAGGTGAGAAACTAACGAAATTATTTCATCTCGTGGAATATTCAAGGTTTGGTATCTGTGATGAAACTGCTGTCGTCGGCTGCGATCATTCCTAACACATCGTATTTAAACTTTCTCCGTGGTCAAAAAGGTAACGACAGCAAGTGGCGGTAGGCTAAGGAAAAACTGCCTATTATAACTGGACATACCACTACCGCTCTATTTTACAGATTACAGTCATGAATATTTATCGAGATATGCTTACGACATTCTAAAAAAAAAGCAGAAAAGACAAACAATTTTTAAACGTTTGTAGCCCGTAGCAATGTTAACCGGAGTCGTCTTGTAATGTCTCATCAATAAAAATGTTTACCTCTGTTAGTAAGTTGATTTCGTTTAACTCTGTTTAGTCGTGAGTAGTCTGGCTGTTATTGCTTGTGAAAGCTTTTACTAAGGAATAAAGAATTTGGGGTTTTTGTTGGTCATACTTTTTAACTTGTTATTCCAATATTTGTTGGATTCCTTTCTGAATAGGTTTCTCAGTTGTTGGTTTATCAGTTTGATCATTGCTTTGAGAATATTCTGCCTTATGGTGTTTATTGTTGTGTGACAATTATGTTTTCTGTGAAAGTTAAAGTATTCTACCAATAGTTTGCTTCTCTGTTTGTGTAGTTCTTTCATTTCGTAGTTTATAAAGTTGTCAAGATAATTGTAGTGTTTCCTGAAAGGGAGTATTCTTGATTATTGTTTCAGCAAATTCGTTGTTTAGGTGTTTGATGTAATTTTCAATTTCGGCTGTGCTTAAGTTACAATGTCCTGGTATTCTTAGAGATTTGTTTGTCGATAGTCTTTGAAGTTATCCTAGACTGTTCTGTGCTACGAGGAAAATTTTCAAGTTGACAATGGTTGAGTGTGTAGATGTTTTCTTTTCATGTTTGCCTTACGCGAGTTTAGCAGATTCAGGTTTTGGTCAGCTAGAATTAAGTCTTAAGGCTAGAATTAAATCGATTCAGAGTTAAACAGACGCAGTTAATTGGGGTAGGAGCGTATTCACAGCCTTCAGATACTGTAACACTAAACCCGAGAATCGAAGCAAGCCCTAACAATGACCCATGTAAATTCGCTTTTGAATTATAGTTCGCCAGCCAATAGCTGGAGTCCCTTGCATCTATCACGTGCTTAGCACGCGAATGTTTTCTTTACCTCTAATCACTCGACTCGTTGGACAGACTATAGGTAGAAATTACCGCGTGGGAATGAGGGCTTTAGTGTACGCCGGAGTTTAATTCTGTATTGGTATTCATTTTTTAATAACCAATCGGCTAAAACTGTTCCTCTATTGTTTATGGTTGTGTTGCCACAAGAGGTGCGTTTCTTGGAATTTTTGTTCAGTTTTAATTGCTGGAACAGTATGTTCATTTCGCTGCTTGACATTGATAGTGGTATAACTGGAAAAATGTAAATTGACTAATATAATTGAATACCGATCGTATAATCTGATCTGCTCTGAAATGTACCATTTTCGTTGATAAAAATTCTGTATCTATGGAATCTATCTGTACCAAAAATGAGCCGCTTATTTTGATAGCGGTGTAAGTCCATTTTCCTAAATATTGAGATATTTAAGGGTTCGCATTTTAATCGACTGAAAAATATTAACGATCACTAGTAGTCTCACGTTATGCTTTTTGTGGTGACAAATATTGAAACTTTCGAGGTATGTAAAATATATCGGAATTGCTTGAAGAAAACTTGGGACTTTGTGACCACAAATGGACCTATACCACTATCAAGATTATCAAATTTTCAATAATGTGACTTAAATCATATTTAATTGCTTAGAATTCAAGGTATTTCCAAAACACTATACAGTAAATTCTCCACAAGTGTCAGTCCGCAAGGAACCTAAACCTGACACTTGTAGAGTCACGGACTACGTTATCGAGCCTCGCGCCCGCCTTTGTAGTTTGCCGAACTTAGAGAAGGACAGCGAATAAAAGATAAGGATGAAACGTGAGTCGAGGCAACCAAGCGATTTAAATACCAACTTTTTTAATTTTACGTTTTTTTATCCCGAAATTTTTCTTAACATATTGATGAGATTTTTCTGATGAAAACTACATCAAACACGACATAATGTAGAATCGGCCCTACATTTGACTGACACTTGTAGAATCGGCCCTACATTTTTTTTTTTACGTTTTTTTTTTTTACGACATTAAATTAATTACTCAATAAGTATTAATAAGTAAATGTTGTTCAAATTACATCATGTTTGATATCATTTTCATCAGAAAAATCTCACCAACATGTTAAACAAAATTTCATTAATTACTCAATAAGTATTAATAAGTAAACATTGTTCAAATTATATCGTGTTTGATATCATTTTCATCAGAGAAATCTCGACCAACATGTTAAAACAAATTCCAGATGAAAAAAAGTAAAATTAAAGAAATTATATTTTTCTATTATGAATTGTCGAGCCGTGAAATCTCGTAAAAGAAGACTGACTTCGACTGACTGACAGCGAGCGAGATAACATAGGCGCAGCAATGACGCAGCCTAGGCGTAGGACCACCTATACTGACACTTGTAGAATCCAAACTGACTGACACTTGTAGAGAATTTACTGTATTACATTTTCAAAAATGAAAATTGTAGCGTAACCGTTTTTCGCCTAATTATACGACGCGACCCCCCGTAGCATCAGGTAGTGGGATAACGGCTCGCCTTCCGAACCTGCGAAAAGGCTTGACCACCCTGATTGGTCGGGCCTAACTTCCCTAAAACGTATAAAAGACGGCTTTTCGCCGTAAGAAATCAGTCTTTCCGGGAAAGCAGAACATAGACTACCACAGCAAACATCGAGCAGACGTCTCCTTCGCGGGTTTACAGACGACACTCAGTGCCTTTGCAAAAAGTCAGTACGGAACGAACGAGGACTCCAGGACCAGGTTTTCTGTCCTGTTTCTACCGCGGGACACCTCTAGGTTGCCTCCAAATTCTCCCACACTACCTGTTCCGTGAAAACAGACGTCTCCTTCGCGGGTTTATAGACGACAATTTCTCTTCCTTCTCTACACTCTCCCT
>NW_017100654.1:72708-110646 GCF_001263275.1 Habropoda laboriosa | reverse complement strand
CTTAGCGCGCTTTTCCTTGGAAGGAGTGGGTGCGTGGAATCTTCGCTGTCCTTCGGTGACGCGTCGGAAATTCCCGCCAGGTCAAACCTCGGCCGAGAGTGCCTTTATACGCGCGTGTGGATTGACCCTTCAGTAATACCTGGTTTATGACACGTCTTCGGTTATTGAGGACGCGGAAAAGTCGAAATTCTAAAGGCATTGTTCTGTAAGAAATTACTTATTTTTTCGCGGAGCTACGAAGCGTCTTTGCTCTCAAAAATAACCTTCTCGTGCGAGCGTGCCATAAACCCGGTCAACGAAGACCCCATGCGTTCCGTACCTGCGCAACGGAACAATACGAAACATATGTTCTTTATTTTTGCGTAGAAATAAAATCACAATAGCAAGGTTTTCATACCAGATAATTTTTAATTAACGATTGATCACTAAAGATGCGCAAAACGGTTGAACTTAGCTCATGTAGTCATAAAAAGTACAGTTAAGATAAAGTCAGTATTTGGTAGAGCTACCTTTTGCTGCAATTACAGCCTTGATCCTTCTTTCGACACATTTTAAGCAATTCAGTGTGCATTATAAGTAGTAAAAACACTAGGATGAAAATTAAAATGTGGTTCACGTGGTTTTCTAGTGGCGATTTGCAGTACCGATACAAAATAACGTCCATATGACAGATAATATTGCCTAAAGTGTTGCCAAGTGTATATTTGCAATTTGTAAACATCAACGCTTCATAAAAAAAAAATAAGAATTCAGTATAACTAGGTTTTCATCTGAAAATTAATCGTTATAATGTAAAACCGTCAATTTCTTACAGGTGGCTCTAATAATTTGATCACCCACTGTACGTTGAAATACGGATTTATTACCTTTCTGCCTGATTGATTCGGAGTATTTTTTTATTGAATTTTTGCTGAGATGGACAGTCTTCATATAAAAACTGCACACTCTGCAGAAGATACTTTCCTTCGACGTTTCGTTCGGTAGTTGGTAATCTCCTTTTGCACGGTTTGAGTCACATTTAAGGCATTCGAAATACTATTTTTAGATTATCACGCTCCTTTTCATTGTTCGATCTATTTTTTCCTTTTTTTTTTTGTAAATATCGTTGATTCTCTTTTGTATGACATGTTTCGTAATATTGACGCGTAATATCATCTATTACAAGTGTCCTATACTGAATTATCGTAGAATATCGTTTTAAAAGCTAGTGAATAATTGAAATAATTAGTAAATACCCGTAGCAATAGGTAATAAAATTCTATTGAGATTGTAGAATATAGTTTTCATACATTTTTCTCCGTTTCCACATGCTTTCATTCACGATTTAATTTATATTTCGTTTCATATTTTGATTTATAGTTCTTCAATTACTTCAGCCCCTAAATTCATTTCATCACACTAAAAGTATTAACGAGCCTAAAATGTTTACAGAATAATTAATTGAATAAAACATTCAACTCGAAGTTAACTACATTTCTGTTATTAATTTACAATATCGAATGGAACAAATTTTTCATCTTCTTTATTCAATATCCAAACAACGATCAATACTCAATATTGAACTTTATTTAACTACATTGAAAAGTAAATACTAGAGGTACAACGAATATTTATAGATACTAAACGTTCGTTTTAAATATCACACGAAAATCAATCAACGAACTCGATGCATGAAAACACTAGTCGTAAAAATGTTCATTTTCGCAAACGAATCGCTGACAGTTAACATGTGTAATAAACTCTATTTATAATGCAAGGTTGAACACCAATTAAGCTGACTAACAATCCATTAATTCACACCTCGTTGTTGTAACAGTTAATCTTGGATCCTACTTACTTGTTACTGCAGAAATACAGCCAAGGACAGAAATATGTGGACACCCTTCAAAATAGAGTAACTTTTTTAAAATTTGGCCAAACGACTTGTACTTCTTTGAGAAGTTAGAAGGATTAGTTTACTAGATGACGTGTACAAAAAATTGTGAAAAGATTGTAAAGGTCACTGTTTACAACTTTTTTATCTGGGCTTGTAATGAAAATTTGAAACACACGTTTCGCAGATCTATGTCAAATGTACACGCGCTGAAAATTTCATCGAAATCGGTGGATGGAGAAACAAGCGACAGGCATCGAAAGATGTAAGAATCTTTAAATTTATTGCAATTATAGGCCGAACGTCGTGAAATAGTGCGATTTTCACAATCTTTAACGATTTGTAGCTCATAGTAACCGATTTCGATCAAATTTTCAGTATGCGTATAATTGGCATAAATCTACAGAACGTATTTTTCAAATCTTCATTACGGGCTCAGATAAAAAAGTTGTCGAATGTGACCTTTACAATTTTCTTCGCGATTCCGACTACAGTAGTGCACACATAAGCGTCCGCAGTCGGGACCGAATGCGGACGCTTAAGTGGGGAGGTGACTTCTGCGAATTTAACTAAACAAAAGAGAGGAGATGTGTCTGACAAGTGTCAGTTGTTCACATTCAGGAGTCGGTATCGAATTACTTTGTTTCCACTCCGAAGTCCCATTTCAAAGAATTGCTGGGGATAGCGACGGACGCTTAATTGTGCAAAAATGCGGAAGTTTATGTGTGCACTACTATAATTGTAGATTTCTCAAAATTGTTTTACACGTCATATAGTAAAACTAGTCCTAACGTATTCAAAAAGCTCAAGCTGTTTGATCTAATTTTGAAGAAAGCTATTCTGCTTTGAAGGGTGTCCACATATTTTTGCCCTTGACTGTATTCAAATGTACACGCGCTGAAAATTTCATCGAAATCGGTGGATGGAGAAACAAGCGACAGGCATCAAAAGATGTAAGAATCTTTAAATTTATTGCAATTATAGGCCGAACGTCGTGAAATAGTGCGATTTTCACAATTTTTAACGATTTGTAGCTCATAGTAACCGATTTCGATCAAATTTTCAGTATGCGTATAATTGGCATAAATCTACAGAACGTATTTTTCAAATCTTCATTACGGGCTCAGATAAAAAAGTTGTCGAATGTGACCTTTACAATTTTCTTCGCGATTCCGACTACAGTAGTGCACACATAAGCGTCCGCAGTCGGGACCGAATGCGGACGCTTAAGTGGGGAGGTGACTTCTGCGAATTTAACTAAACAAAAGAGAGGAGATGTGTCTGACAAGTGTCAATTGTCAGGAGTCGGTATCGAATTACTTTGTTTCCACTCCGAAGTCCCATTTCCAATGGGATAGCGACGGACGCTTAAGTGTGCAAAAATGCGGAAGTTTATGTGTGCACTACTGTAATTGTAGTTTTCTCAAAATTGTTTTACACGTCATATAGTAAAACTAGTCCTAACGTATTCAAAAAGCTCAAGCTGTTTGATCAAATTTTGAAGAAAGCTATTCTGCTTTGAAGGCTGTCCACATATTTCTGCCCTTGACTGTACAATCATATTTCATATTTGCAACTTGCCTAAAAATCGTATAGTACATTCGTTTCAATTACTACCAATTTCTACGCTGTCCTCCTTTCCTCCATTTCTTATTACTACGTCCACCACTTTCTCTGTTATTTGAAAATTACTCATTCTACTATTTAACACTAGATTTACGGACATTTCTTATATACCTATCTCTACGGACACGCGTCAAATTGACGCGTGACTGAAACCGCATATTTTTTTATTTGAAAGCAACATATTATACACTATTAACTTATAAATGAATGATAATATGAACAATATATTTATATGAAATGCGTAATAAGCATCAGTGGTAGGAGAGAAATGTAAACGGTTTCTGTAAGTTTCCTAGTGAAATTCGAAATGCTTCAAAATGGCGCGTCCCGTAAACCTAGGATTAAAGTATTCTATAGTATATTACATATATGTATACTTATTCACGTATTTTTCTTCGTATCAGATCAGATTTGTTGACTTCTTTTTTAACATTTTCATAAGAACGACAAAGGGACTGGATTTGACTACACTTTACAAGTATAAATAGGCACAACTATTATTCCCTATATTATGCTATAGCAGGGAAGTAGGTAACAGAATGTTAGAGGTTAGTCATGTGACCGATGGTGAATGACTTGTGCGAAAACCTCGCGTAAAAGCGTTATTTTGCATGAGTCTGAAAAAGAAAAGCAAAAAATAATTACGAATACTCAAGACGTAATGCTTTATATAGAAATTTCGCGGTAACAAAAGACAGCACGGTGTGTTCTGTAATTCAAAATTCAATAATCCTGTGTAATATTTGTAATACATTTTTGCTAGAATAAACTCTACTTCCACGGTGTTATTTTTCTAATCGTGAAATATTAGGTCGTCCCATAAGCAATGTCGCTTTTTATCTCCGCTCGATGTTCGTACACAACCAAAAGGAAAATGTTTCGTTTTATTTATTTTTCCCCTAGGTTTAATTTACAATCTGTAGAAGTACATTTGGTAAATTTCTGTAGCGTGTTTGAAGATGTGGAGCATGAAAGTACTTTTCCATTGGTCTATACCATGCTAGATTTGACAAAATAAATAGTAGAAGAATCCTCAGCATTGGATTACCTACCATCTACAGTGACTCTCGCTAATATTCGGACACTCTTTAGAACAGTATAACAATTTCAACGATGAAATTTTCGGCTTGTGTATAATTGACATAAATTTACAAAACCTATATTTAAAATTTTCTTTACAGGCTCAGATCCAAAAATTGTAAAAAGTGACCTTCGCTATTTTCCTGGCGGTTCCGACCAATTTTAATTTCCTCAAAATGTTTCGCACACGTCGTCTAGTATACTAGTCTAATTTCTCGAAAACACTCAAGTCGTTAGGTTCGATTTTAAAAGAGTTATACTATTCTAAATAGTGTCCGAATATTACCTAACGGGAGTCACTCTATTTCATTCACAAGAAATCCTTTTAAATAGCAGAAACTTGAAAAATACAAGCTTTTTCAATCCAAAAGATAATTCTTTTGAAAAGAGGATTAAAAATTTGCAAACTCGCAAACAATGTTCAATATATCATCGATTAATACTAAACGCAAATATTATTATTTTTGTATCGAATCTAGGCTTTTAAAATGACATTACTTATGGGACGACCTAATACATTCACCTCATGGTACAAATAAAGACGCGTAATATTTTTCTCCTTTAATTCGCCAACTATTCGTTAGAAAAATAAGAAACGCATAAAAGCTTGCGCGAAGAAGGAAAGGACGTTTCAACGAATATGATCGAAATTACATTGGCGATTTAAATGCAAGGAATATATTTCGTTATCAGCGTAGGACGAGGCAGAAGGAACGGCCAAGCTTTCCGATCAACTTAATATTAGCATCGAAGAAAAAGCAAAACGGCTCTGTACCAGTTTTACAAGCTCCCATTTCTCAGTCCTTGTTGCTCCTTTTCCCGTCAGCCATGCCACGCACAGCCACCGGGTCCATTTTTCCCTTCTAATCGGGAAAATCACTATTTCTGCGCCATAATAAACGATCGAGTTTCCTAGTCCTATCTTTGCATCTCATTTCGTATAGTTGGTTCACTCGAACGAACTCGCCGGTCTCCTCTCCACGCAAGATCGCCCGAAGGAATCCGCCAAGGCTCGAGCGATTTCCTCGCTAGGAATCGAGGCCTCGAAACGTACGCGCATTTTCAACGGTACGAACATCTGCTGCTTTGCCGTCGTCTTCCCGTATATCGTGCGTCCGGACTAACTGTACAGCGCCTTCCTCTATCCATCGGACTACGAGATAAAGTAATGCCACATACGCGGTAAACCAGCACACTCGATGTCCCGCTAAATTCACCGGGAACAAGAATCCACTGACAAGGGAATTTCAGTAACCCGAAGAATTCCGATTTTCTTGTTTCTCAAACTGTGCAAGTTTGTGGGAAACGTCGATAGAAGAATTTTTTGTTTCTTCATGGTGAAAGCACCCCTTCGTGGTTAATGTACGTTTTGCTATTCTTCTGCGTATCTTGCGAACTAACGTGGATATGAAAAAATTGTTACAATGAAAATTGAACGATAAACGGTTTATAAAAATGTGTAACGAAAATTACATCTGACAATTCTTTTATTTAAACAAATTTTAACTTATTTGACAATAAAGTGTTTCGATCATTTTATCGGATGCGTTCATCCTGGACGCTCGCTGATGCATTGTCTAATCTGTGAGCTACTCAGAAGCCAAAATGATTAATTCCACTTTCTGATATTCTCCCAATTTTAGTATCAAAGCAGATGCTTGGTGCTCAGTTTTTCATAAAGTAAACAAATTTTATTTTATGGAGTTAGTTATAATACTTCGGTTTCTGAGTGGATCATGCAAGGGGTGTTTTCACCCTGAAGAATCAAAAAGTAACAGAAGAGAAAAATTTCCTGATACTTCTATTGAAGTCTCCTAGGAACCTGGAAAATTTAAAAAAAAATCCGAATTTTTGGTACATCGAAGTTCACTTATAAGTAGCATTCCCTTCGTGTCAAATGATTCTACGCAGTTAATTTGAATTCGTACTAGAATCGAGTGTACCCGCAGAATCAGCAAGGAGTAATTTAAAAAACGCACAGAAACGTAGTTCAGGTGCTCTTTTGTTTCGCTAAGATATTGTAATTTTTCATGTCTCCAACAGGTTAAGTAAATAGTATTCGAAGAAGGTTAATTTTTTCAAAATTTGTTTAAAATGTTTTCCCTTAGTTGCAGTCAATAAAATAGCATTGTGAAATGCTACTAAATGAAAATTTAACCTTGTACAATAATTCCATTATTTCTGCAATATAAACTGCAGATGACCAAATTTGATATTTCTTGTATTTATTCATACACTACCGGCCAAAAATTTGGAATCACCTGCCAATTTACATCAATATTGAATCCGCTACTAATTCTTTATTGATTTGAAATTGATGTTGTGGAGATCAATAGCACAATTGATTTGAACGATAAGAAATTCGTTAAAAAATTATTATAAATGCTAACTTTTCTTTTAAGAATTTTGGTGCAACTTGCAGTGCATAGTGATTCCAAACAATTGGCCGGTAGTGTATATGGTAATGTACTGAAAATAAATAATTAATGATGTATTTCACTTAAACCCGTAAGTATATATTAAATAGAATTATAAGTCACACTGATATAAGTCATTTTTCATTAACTATTTTTACAAATATTATCAGACATATTTTAGATTAAAAGAGAAGTATTTTCAATGTCCTTCAACTTAAGTAGAAGTTTGTCCCATTTGCTATAGGAATAACCAAGAACTTCTACGTTTTTACAAATTTGTCAAAATTACGAACACTGTTCAGTGAGTGTTTATTTCACTCTTTGTATCACTCGATACAATTGTTTATAATACACAAGCGCAGCCTATAGCTGGTGCCAGAAGCATATCGCAAATGCTGTATCTTACCATTTCAACAAACTGATGAAAGCTAACGATATCAATATTAAATAAAATGATATTGTGTAACGCAGTGTAAGCAAACAGTTAAATCCTACATAGGATGTGTCGAAATATGTGTATTCATCCCTGAATAAGCATTGCAGTTCAACAAGCATAATCTTATATTCGCTGCTATTTTTGTCAGATATTGGGACACTGTTGCCTCGCAAGAAATCGCGACGAACCCTCGGTCTGGCGGATTATCATCATAAACTTGTGCAATTACACTTGGCCGCCAGACCGAGGTACCGGTCCTCTCGCGCGTACCGTACTCCTCGTGGAGAGGTCACGTGCACGGTGGAAAGTCACGCGGCAACCCCTGGGAAAAACCCAAAAATGGGGGTTTTCTAATGTTAAGCAACAATCCCCTTCCCTTGGAAAGAGCTGCGTCCCACCTAAACAACCTCCTCCAATAAAGAGTCAGCACCTACACCCCCCAGAAGAAATCAGCCACCAATCAGCAACTGGCCGAGTGGATAAAACTAAGGAAACGAGGCAAAAGCGCGTCCTTTTTTGGAAGTCTTGGCAGTTGGTCTTACGAAAATTAGTATTTTGATAGTCTCGTGGCGACATCACCTCAAGTATCACTCTGTTGCAAATAAAACTAGTTCTTAGCATTTCACACTGAATAAATCAAGGTGTGATTAAACTCGCGTACCGGTTCGACAATTAAGCATCAAACACTACGCGACCCGAACAGGCACCCTTTAGAACAGTATAACTTTTTTAAAATCGGACTAAACGAATTAAGTTTTTTTGAGAAGTTAGAAGGATTAGTTTACTATATGATGTGCACAAAATTTTTGAGAAAATTAAAATTGGTCGGAATCGGTCACTCTTTACAGTTTTCTGAACCTATAATGAAAATTTAAAATATAGGTTTTGCAAATTTATGTCAATTATACGCATGCTGAAAATTTCATCGAAATCGGTTCACGTTGCTATGAGCTATAAACGGTAAAAATTGTGAAAAACCCAGTTTTTCACGACTTTCAGCCTATAGCTGCAATAAATCTTTTAATGCCTGTCGCTTATTTCTGCATAAAACGATTTCCATGAAATTTCAGCATTGTATAACTGATATAAATCTATAAAACGTACGTTCTAAATTTTCATTTCAAGCTCACATAAAAAAGTTGTAAAAAGTGACCTTTACTGTTTTCTTGCTCCTTTCTACACGTCACCTAGTAAACTAACTTCTCAAAAAATCTCAAGTCCAATTTTTAAAAAACCATACTATTCTAAAGAGTGTCCGAATATCAATCCGGGTAACTATACATACACTGCCGGCCAAAAGTTTCGAATCACCTCCCACTTTTCATCAATATTAAATCTGCTGCTAACTTTTTATAAATTTGCATTTTATCTCAATTCTACATTTATCAATTTATCTCATATCAATTGATTCGAACGATAAAAAATTCTCAAAGTCGCTGACCTTTTTCTGGAAATTTTTGTGTAAATTGCAATGCTCGGTAATTCTAAACTTTTGGCCGGTAGTGTATATAAACAATCAAAAGAATTCACTTATATTTTTCCTTTATTCTTTCGCAAGAAATTATCTCATAATCAATTATACCACGACTTACTGAACACCCTGTATAACTGCATATGGTTTCATGTTTCTTTTATATCCTCTTGCTGTTCTCATTGTACTATATCATTCCCACAAAAGTATTGCAAATGTTAAATCGTTGATGCTTAAGAGGTCAATGAAATTTCCGAATGGAGATTATACCCGGTGTTGCGCTACTCGCTTAATTAACGTAAAGTAAATGTATGCTAATTCCATTACGCATTATGCCGTGTGAAATCGGTCGAACGAAGAGAAAAATTATCGCTTCAAGTTGCTGCATTTTAACTCAACCATCTTCCAACTCCTTGTGAAATAATTCAAACGTTTTGTATTCACCAGCTAAACCATTTTTTCTCCTTGTAATCGCCATTAATCAGTGGATTTATTGAAGTAGTTAATAAAGACCATGTGAAATCGGCCAGAAAGCTACAGGATACGATTACTGATTCACCTTCTAATGCCTCGTAAAATTGATAAAACGGAGATCTGGAATTTTTAGAAGGAACTTTTATCCTTTGGACGAACTATTAAATCTATGCAAAAGTTCCCATCCTATTTTTTTTTTTAAGAGCATGTATTTATTTTTTGTTACATTTATTATTAGTTGTCATAAGAATACTAATAATATAATATTAACCCTTTGCACTCGAGAGGCGACTAAGAAGCGAGGTTACTATTTACCACTTGCTAAATAATTAATGGTTGTTATGCACTCGGGTACTAATTTCCGCGTACTTCGAATATTGCACTAGGTGCCGTCTGAAGATTGAATGTATTGCGTTGAGAGTCTGACTGAATCTTTATTATTCCTAATGTAACTGATGGTCTGTGTACTAACACTCTCTGGTCTTAAGCTAAGTCGGCCTTCTTATAGAGTCGTCCCTTCTCCAAATCTTCTAAAATTTGAAGAAGGGCCGCGAAGGGAGGTTCTTAAAATTACTAAGTGACCAACCCCGTATCACCCCCTTCCATTGCGCCCAGAGCGCGTCACTTCCTTGGAGCGGTGGTGACGAAGCTGGTCCTTGCTGGAACCCGGCCAGGTCAACTCTGACTCTCCGACTCGTTCAGAAGGTCAGGTACCGAGAGGCCTCGAAGACCCTTTGGGGGTGACTTTATGATACTTTGCCTTACCGACTGAACATTAGCCCATTCTTTAATATTTGAGAAATTCTACGTGCCGCATGTTGGCTGCAGACCGGTCTGCTAAATTAAAAAGAACGGTTTGCTGAACTAGAAATCGCGTATCATAAAATCGTCCCCTTGCTGTCCTAATAATGTTGATACTCTCAAAGTTGATATTTTCTAAGATAGCAGGTCTATGGGCCTCCATAAAACTGTTCACCATATGTTAGAGGTCTGAGCAGTGAAATTATTTTTACAAAATTTCATCAATTTAACAAACAAACTCTAATATACTACTTCCCTATAGCGAAAAGACCTTCGAGTGCAAAGGGTTAATACTGTATACTTCTTAACATGTTCAAAACGGCAACGAAATTCACGAAACGCTCACTACTGTCAGCGTTTCTTATCACTGAAGTGTGTATTATCGTTGATTCTCAATTTCTCAGTATGTAATTCGAAAATGTGATGATCCACCGTTGCATCACACCATCTACTTTTTTGTCATCATTTTGAACGACCCATCGATGGGTCACGTCAGCAAACAAGAGCATCGATGACCCACCGGTGGGTCACACCGTCCTGAAAGGGTTAATACTATATTCAGTAAAGATACTAACTGTGAAAATTTAAATAAGAAAAGTATACAGTGCCTTTTGGTGCCATAGATTTACAAGCGATGGTATCTTTTGTATAGACTTAATATCTGCTTATACATACTTTGTTATTTTCTATACAAGCCTAATTACACCCAAAACCTAAGCACACTACGCTTTACACACTTGTTAATGCCTGTGGTTGTGGCGATGAACTTTCGAGCTTTGTGGATGTTTGCACGATGTTGTGCCGTTTAGATACTGGTTCGAAGGACCACCCAAATGATTGGGACTTGTAAAAACTGATCTATTTCCTATACTGATCTAGTTCCTCCTTGGTTCTCCTTGTTCGTGGTAGTTGAATGACTACTCGACGACTCAACTCTCCGACGTCGCGTCTCGGACGTCCGTGAGAGGGATTTTTGTTGGGACACGCTGATTGGTTAATAGTTAACAATTTCATTTGCTAATCAGCGTGTCTAATATCGTCTTTACCGCCCTTCCAGTGCGCCCTTAGCGCGCTGTCACCTTGGAAGGGTGCGAGACGGTCGCGAGGGGTGGGCGGGAGGTCCCAAAAATCTGGAATTTCCTCCGGGTGACTAATCGGCAAGCGGACCGTTACATACAGATGTGCCGTTCGGAAATTCGTGGTTTATGGTATGTTCGTAGGCTATTGAGCGCGAGGGACGCAAATTACTAAAAATCTAGCAAAGCAATTCTAGTGACCCTCGCAGGATGTAATTAGACCCGTGCAAGCAATAAACGAAAATCCTCTACTCAAAAATAACCGTTCCGTTTCTACAGAAAACCTAACACTTCTTTCGAGACATCTGTTAACTCCAAATCTACATTCGATGTAAATATAATATAACAAAATATGTATTTGTTCCCGAATAATTCATAGTAAAATTGTAACATTGCTTGTTAGAAAGAAAAAGCTAAGGAATTCTATTTTTTTGGTTTTTTTTTTAAGACACATTAACGAAGGAGGTTAATATAGCGAGACGTGTCCTTTTTGACGTAGCGATATAGCGATTAACAGTTCACTTCATCATAATTATACTTTCTAAAAATGCTACGAGTCTATCATTAGTTTCCTTCACTCTGTTTCCTACATTAACAAGAATAAAAATATTGAGAATTTTCGTTTCACGTCGTTTATGTCTACAAGTGTCATCCACATTTGCTATACAACTTTGCTACAACGCCATTTGTTAAGTAATCAAATATTTTCGAACGATTTACCATGAGCGTAAATTAATGGGCGCCGATAAAGTTAAAATTTTAGAATGTCAATAAGAAGATATTAATTTCTAGAGAATGAAGAGGTACTGTTAACAGGTACTGTTGGGTTCACGTAACTTCTTTATACTTTTAACGCGTGATTATACATTAACACTTTGCAATATAGAACCTCGTAGTCTCTAAGAACTTTAGAAGTTGCTGAAACTTTCATTTCGTAATATTATACAAACTATTCTCACATTTACTGCGTCACACTTTAACTTAAGCTTCAACTGCTTCGTAAACGTATGACATACAATTAAAATGAGATTCTAGTTTAAGTATCATTATACTTTTTCTAGTGATAAGAAAGGCGAACAATTTTCCCTTGACACCAGTTTCAAAGTATTTCTACAATTTGTATTTTTAATAAAATATCTTGAAGGTGTAAAATATTTATTACCATAATGTCATCTCATGAGTTCGTGTTAACCTTTAAATTTGATAGAAAATAAAACGTAAGCGCCCTATCATTCTATTTTTTCTTATATCGTTTCTGCTGTTTTAAAAACAGAACACTATTCGTATCCAATAAAACGCACGTAACAGCCTAAAAGCTGAGATTTTAACGCGTAATTAAAAAAAATGTTCGCTATATTTTTATAGATTACGAATAGTCTTATGTTTGAAAAACAGCAGAAACGATCTCTAAAAGAAAAATTCGACGTTGCTTATTGGCCAACCCACTATTTCCTTGGATTTTCATTAAAATATTTATCGCTTTCGGCACGAACATACAAAAGTGAAGTAGGCAATTCGATTTCCAATTTGCAATCGTAACTATTTTTTATATCCAAGAGAATTAAATGTACTACGTTCTCTATCACCTTTCGATCACATGCCACTAAAGAGGTTGCGAAATTCAACTTCTTCACGTCACATTCAACTTGACTTACGGTTTAATTGCCCCTCATAAGGACTGAGCACGAGTATGGAAATCTCTTTTAGAATTACACTACTTAGGCGCAAGGTGTAGCGCGCACCTAGTGTTGCACAATCATTTCGCTGAGAGGTTTCATGAAAATAGGTCTTCGATTTTTCTTCCCATATCTTGGTTCAAAGTTTTAGAGTGTTTATATTAGTGTGTTTGGCTACATGTTACTGGTCAGAGATTCGGGTGACTCACAGCGTTAAATATTGTATTTGTTCTTTTTTCTTTTGGTATATTAACCCTTTCGCTGTTTAGTCCGTACGACGTATTCTTTCCTATCCCGGCGACAAAACGGCTTGTGTATTTCTGCACTTTGCGAAGCAGTAAATTGTATCCGGAGTTATAAATTCGAAACGTTCGAAATATATTCTTATTATTAATTAACAATCGTTCTTGACGTGTCGTGTCCAAAAGTATTTGTAATCCGAGTAAAAGATTTGCGTTACAGTATCTAATTCAAGGATAATGAAGATTCCGCTGAATTAAACACACTCTATTTTTCTACACTTAGCTTATTGGAACGTTATGTCACAAAATGTCTTTATTCGTCTAATGAAAGTTTTGTTTGGAAGTTGTTGTAGACCAGCGGTAGCCCACAGAATCTACGGAACGTGTTAATATGGAAACAGTTTAGTACAGGCATGTCCAAACAAAGTTTCAAAGCTTAGACTCCTTTCCCCAGTATCGCCAGACTCTATCTTGTTACAAAATTTAATATTTACAAAATTAAATTCGAACTAATTAATATTTAAAAATAGTTACAAAATTAATATTCGAACACCCTTTAAAACGGTATAACTTTTTAAAAATTGGACCAACCGATTTGAATTCTTTCGAGAAGTTAGAAAGGTTAATTTACTAGATGACGCATAGAAATAATTTTGAGAAATTATTGCAATCTCATGTAATGCTACTTTTGATATTTAGAACTCTACGGGGGGACTTATCGTGCCACTGATAGTACCATGATTATTACGAGATTAAAAATATCGAAGATAATACAAGTATTATGCTGAAAGGGAGGAATTTTTAAGGAGAAACGGGTTGAGTCAAGGAGAGGTGGAAGAAATGAGAAGGCAAGAGAGAGATGTAGCGAGGAGTTTAAGGAGTAGGGATATCGAGGTACAATAACGAAAGCAACATGCAAAAATAGAGCAGTCCAGATATAATAAGAGGTACGGGAGTTTAAGGAGTAGGGATATCGAGGTACAATAACGAAAGCAACATGCAAAAATAGAGCAGTTCAGATATAATAAGAGGTACAAATTCATAAGAGTAGCAGAATTACCGGAGTACTTAAGTAAAGAAGGAAGAGGGGACAGCCAAAAGCTCTTGGCCCAAGCAAGGTGTGGTAATCTAGAGAACTGGAATAAGTATTGGCTGGAAGACGAGGCGAGAGGATACGACCTTTGCGGAGACAGATTTGGGAACCTGGAGCACTTGACAAGAGACTGCAGGGAAGCGGAGGAAAAGATCAGGATGGAAGATATAGTGAGTGGGAGACGAGACAGGAAGGTCGAAGCATGGACGGAAAAGTTGAGAAGAAAGAGAGGAAAGAGAGTACAAATTTAACCAAAGCTTAACCAAAGGGAGGAGAATAGGAAAGGGTGCAATGGTTAGGGTAAGAATAGAGTAGGGCAGAACAGGAATGAGTGAGACAGAGAGAGAGAGAGAGAGAGAATGAATGAACTGTATGTGTGGAAAAGATAGATTTGTAAACGTAGGATATGTAAACCAAGTCCAATTCTTGGCTGTAAGGCTGAATAAAGCAATACTACTACAAGTATTATGTCTTATATCGTTGATTCAATGGTAAAAGACATTAAGTACCGTTTTTCAGAAATTCAATTTAAAGTGTTTGTTTTACGTGACATATAGACCCAGAATAAATTACTTAATTTAGTATCTACAAAAATCCTTTAATTATTGTATTTTGACGTACTGTGTATTATCAGTATGTCATAAATTAAAAACGAGTACTTTTTGCCTTAATGTGTTTGATCAGCATACTCAGAATATACTCACTGATAGATGAAACTTAGTCATTGCTATACGTATCCCGTAAACAAACTGGATAGTTTGTGCCCAAATGTAATTTTTTACCGTTCTAAGCTTTCAAAGAATCTGAAAAAATTCTGGAGTACTTATCAAAGTCTCTACTAAATTATGCAATTATTCGTCGAATCAAATGTTTGAAACTTTTTTCGATAAAAATAAAAATTCCTCTCGAAGAATTGCGGGAATGAAACTTCACTTGGGTTTGCCTACACTCAGATTGCCTACAGACGGTTGAATAAAGGCGAATTTCTATTCAGTCTTCCGATTAATTGTCATTCTTTTATCTAATCTCAGCCAAGTCTGCGTAAATATTTCTAAACGATCGTGACCAGAGAAGGACGACAGGGCAACGCGGACATTTTCGAAAAGCCAAGTTACTCTCAGCTGAAAACACAACAGCATAACAATTTAAACATTAATTACACGTCACATTAGAATGAAACGATATTATGTGACAGAAATGCAGCGGAAAGTGCAAAATAACATCGCGCAATTTGCATGGACTATGGAAACAACAAAAGGAATTTGACACTTGAGAGAACGCGATCGAATTTTCAACGCTGTTCGAACAATCAACGTAAGTTTCAAAAATATCACGTGTACTCCTGCATAACCGTGCTGTTCCTCGACGAAAATACTGTGTGTAATTACACGATGTTTCGAGGGTAATAGTATTATTCCAGTGACAGCACACTTCGACCGGTCTCCTAATTAATTACGGCCCTCGCAGCTAATGCGAGTAACGACGTGCTCGGCATTGCTCGAAAATAACTAAACTCCGGACCGGTGGTTGGCTTCAAATGACTTATTACACTTTTGGATGAAACAGCGTGAGATTGTTTTTAACTATTCGAACGTTCTTCGATGGTCTCCTTTCCTCTCAATCCGTTTTGACGTTAGCCAGATAGAATAAATTTCAGCTTTTTCAACCGTTTTAACCCTCATCCGTCCCTCAGTTTCGCATCTTAATAGGTCCCTCGGTGTCAATTTGACGCAATGGTAAGAAACAAATTAAAGAAAAAGATAAATAATTAATTTTGTAAATTCTGTTATTAAATATAGAAAATAAACCAAAAGTTGTTGCTACAAATAGCCGAATAATACAATTTTTTACCAGGAAAGTGTGTCAAATTGACACGAGGGACGGATGAGGGTTAAACACGTCACACAGTGGTTTAAAATCGTAAAAACCTGGACTAAATTCATAATTTACTTATAAATACAGGGTGGGGCAATAACAGGGTTGTTTGCAATAATATGAAAAAAATGTTATGCATAAAACTTGCACGGTATAGAGGGGGACATATTGTGATGCAAGCACAATACCTCCACCCACGCAAAAAATGTTTGCATCACAATATGTCCCCCTCTAAACCGTGCAAGTTTTATATACAACATTTTTTCATATTATTGCAAATAACGGAGATATTCAAGGTGGACATAGTTATTACCCCACCCTGTATGTAACCAAAATTTCATACCTTTCGGAAGAAGTCGAAAATTTGAATTTAGACCGGGTTTTTACGATTTGAAACCACTGTGCGTCAGTACTTAATATTGCTAATCAATTGAATTTCACCGCAAACATCCGATTTTAGAGTTTATCGTTTACTTTAAATTAAATCCGTTGTTTCTCTTACTAAATACCGTACATACATTTATCACCGATTTAACCCTTTCATTGCTATTGACACTTATAGGTGTTTTGAAAATTTGCCCACGCTATAGGGGAATTACGAACACCTAAGGAAAAAATTGAATAAAACAAAATATTATAAAGGTAATAACTTTTTTATCGTTTATATACGAACACATATTATGTGTTTACATATTTTTATAGTCAACTTTAACAAAATTTTTAAATAAAACCGATTTTTAATAGGAAAACTAAACCGTTGCTGCTCGTGATTTCCTAACTGTCGTGGGGTAATCACGAACGCTACGTATTTTTTACAAAAGTCGCATAAATAGCCTCTAGATGTGCTCTGTCCATCGCTGCACTTTTCGTGTGCACTTTCGCAGCAATCGTAACACATAATCCATTAGTATTAAGGTAATCATACATGCAAAAGCTATGCTTGCTTTACTTTCTCCAAAAAATTAGACGAAGACGAGGAAAAATCTTCGATAATTTTTACCTCGATCAGTGTGCGTGTCAACTGTTTTGTATTGGTGACCTAGCACTGCATTCGGTACGAGCGATCATATGGTAAAAGGAGGAATTGTTCATACGTTTCTAACACCATATACAGGGTGTCCCGTAACTCCTCAAACACCCGGAATGGGAGGTTGCTAGGGTGACTCTGAACAACTTTTTCCTTTTCCAAAATACAGTTTGAAGCTTCGTTTTTGAATTGTTAACGAAAAACACTGGCCAATTACAGCGCGCGTAGAGCCCGCGCTCAGGGGCGAAGAACAGAGGCTATTTTCAGACCTTCGCTATTTTCTTCACGATTCCGACTAATTGCAGTCTTTTCAAAAATTTATACAAATGTCGGAATGACGGCAAAAATCCATTTCTCTAAGCCTTATAAAAATAGCTTAATAATTCAAAAATGAAGCTTCAAACAACATTTTGGTAAAGGAAAAAGTTGTTCAGAGTCACCCCAGCAACCCCCCATTTCCGGGTGTTCGAGGAGTTACGGGACACCCTGTATATGCGAATTTGCAATTAACCCACGTTCGTGTTTCCTCCACTCTCCCCTATCACCGATTTAACCCTTTCATTGCTATTGACGCCTATGGGCGTTTTGAAAATTTGCCCACGCTATATTATTGAAGCACTTTTGATGCACTTTCACCTTGATTTAATACTTCATTCTATCCTAACCGAATGTTAAAACGGTACGGCCAAAACAAGAAATTTTGCAATCGTGGTTAAAAATGTACATATTTATATAAATGTACATATTTACGCAAACATATTACGTATTAAAATCTGCCGCGGCGAAAGGGTTAATCTGTTTTGAGCTGGATGATTAAAATCACCTTGTCATTTTGCTTTTCCATTTGGTAGCGCTCTGCGACGAAAATGCCAAGTAACTTTTCTATTCTCTTCAGTTTCATTTTAATTTCATTGTTCTTGCTAAAACTTGTATTATTAGTTTTACTAGTTAAATATTAGTCACTGAATAGACCTGATAGATCAGTAGTTTTATAAAGGTAATTATTTTATTGCAGTAGAAAGAAATTTTACCTCAAATATTTGTTTCATTTTGAAAGATATAATAGTTATTTCTATGGTTAACTTTTTTTAATTCAGCTTAAACATTCTGCTAGTTCTTAATTCTCAGAACTTTACCTTATTGTTAATTCTCAGTGTAAGTTCTCACATTTCAATTCTCAGCCTATGTTGGTTACAAAAGATTAACTCACGTCGCTAATTTATCAAGTGGATTTCATCTTGAAACTCTCGTATACGACGCTGCAAACAGGAACCAGTTGCAGAAGTAGTGTCATAACGGAACTCGAGTTCTAAATTTTTTCATTTAAACTCCAGAGTTATTGTTCAACACCTTTTCATGAAATTATTGCAATATAAATCCTGGAGCTACAGGATATCACCTTCTTGCTGATAGATATTTCACAAGCATACCACTGTCAGATGCATTATTGCAAATAAAATGGTATTTGACCAAAATTATATAGACCATTCTTAAATCTATAGTCCAGATTTCATTTAAAAACCAGTATTTCTCGAAAATAAAGTCGCTGCACGTAGATCTAATCACACACTACTGTTAGCTTGAAAGGACAATCGAATTGTTGCAACGCTTAGTACCTGGGATCTATCGAACCCAAAATTTGTTGGGGAAGCAACGATATATCGAAGGAGGTTTGGAAGGAGTGCACAGTGGTTGCATGATACGGTACTGGGTGTAGATGGGCAATTATTTATTTATTCGCTTCTGTTCGGTTTTGTATGTTTCGTCATTAGTATGCACTGAAAAACAAAAGATAATAAAACGCACACGTTAAATTAAATATATTATTATTTCATTAGTTATTTATTTCACACTCACTGCCAACAAAATCTTGTCGTAATGTAATAATAAATCTGAATGTCAAATTTATCGTTCTTGCAACGTAATCGTTGAGTGTACATATACAGGGTGTTTTCCGGGCATGGGTGGATTTCTTATGAGAAAATAAATCGAAAATATAGGATAATGATTTTCTGTTTGCGGCTTTGTTTTCGAGAAAATTAAGTTTGAAAATTCTTCGCGTACGCGAAGATCGCCGGACCGGACCTCACTTCATTCGACTTTTTTTTACGGGGTCGCAAAAGTTGAGGAAACAACAGGTGAAAAGGTATCTAAAAAAGATTTTATGTTTCAACTAGCAGATGGAGTTGCTACTGAAGATGCCGCTGAAAATGTAAAATCAGGGATGGAATCACGAGAAGCTAATGTACAAACTGCCAATCCTCATTTAGGAATCATGGTCCCAAATGGGTTAATAAAACCAAAAATGTACTACATAACATGTAATTCCTTTTGTAAGAAACTAATAAGTTGATAAATATAAAAATATTTTATTACGACGTATTTTTTAAAGACCAGTCGTTTTGATTGATTTTGGTAGAAATAGCTTCGTATATTTGTCGGTAGTTCTAGTGTTAAAGAACTTGTGTATGTCGAAGTGCGTACAAACCGTGAACAATTGCAAGAGAGAATTATACAGGCAAGTACGGACTCAAAATTTATTGGCATCGTGCTTCTGTGATTGAATGAAAAACAATTTATTTATGGCAAGATGCACTGCCAAGGTATTTTTTAAAACGCGAACTACCAAGGGTGGGACATTTTATGCTCACCTCAAGAAATAATTTTACCTGCCATTCTAATGTTGACTGAATAATAAATTAGTAATACATAAGCATCTTTGGTGTCAAGAAAACATTTCTATATTTGTTGCGAGCGTTCGACCTTGTTCGGTTCTGAGCTCGCTGTGGTTCAGCCTTGACTTAACTATTCTGAACCTCGTTGAGAAGGTGTATAGAGACTGTTCTTTTTTGTTGATGTTTAGTTGAACTTTATTCGTGAACTGACCTTGTGGGCGAGGGTGAGCTCGCTCTTTATACACTTTTGTGAAGTGGAAATTCACCAATCAGGGTGCCTAAATGGTGGCGACAACCCTCTTCTTGCGCCCGCAGCGCGTTTCTTCGGAAAAGGGGATGCCTGTGGGTTTTTCCGGGTGAGCCGCTTTCGGGGGACCGAATTTGTTAATGCAAAATTGTCAGCCGCGAAAGCGGTACCGTTTTATGACCAGAAAAACCTACCGCGGGAGCGAACAATGACGTTCGCGCGGCGCATGGTAGACCAAGGGAGGTCTGATCGGCCGAAGTGAGGTTCGGCACCTCGGTCTGGCGGCCAAAGGTGACTAATCATTTTTATGGCTATAATCCGCCAGACCGAGACGAGCTCACGTGAATTTGCGTACGACGCAACAATTCCAAATGAAATACGTACAATATTTTTGCTGTATTCTTCACAAACAGTTTGTGCCTTGATGTTAAATTTATTAGACATCGCTGCCTTCCGATGATGTCACTGTTCCACACTGCCTGCAAGTTATTGTGTCTACTGTGTTTTTCACATGTATATCTTTTACAAAGGCTGCAGTTGATTGTAGTTTTTCTCAGTTTGTTACGTCTTTTTTTTATACTGCTTCATGAACACACAAGTAAGAGTCCACCATGAAACAAAACACACTCACTGAGAAACCGCGGCAATCAAATTGCAAAGAAAGTATATGCTTAACACGTTAAAAGGCGTGGAGATCACGAGCAATGTCAAGATTAGTAAAAGCACTTAATTTGGATAAACGGTAGTGTTTGTAAAATTTTGCATCTAATGCATCATACAGCACTTTTAAATAGTTTCATTTATAACTGTTGACATACAATTTACGTATATCGCGATGTGCTGTATTAAAATAAAAAATTCATTCCGGCGCCATGGACAAATTATATAAAACTGGTCAGGTATTCAACGTGTTAAGAACATCGTATTAAACAATAATTAATTTCTTCAAAATTTTACCCGAACTGATTAGTAAAAAAAAAATTAAATATGACATGGTGGACTTAAAGTATCGCCTCCCCCTCCCCCCAATGGTAGTGAAAGGGTTAATCAGTATCCTCCATAATATTGTCAAAATACTGATCTCTTAAGGTTTCGAAAAATCGCTTTTTTTGATATAAAACTGTGCTCCTAAAATTTTATAGTTGTATTCGATAAAATAACGAAGTTATAGCTCGTTTAGTCCGATGCATCAAAGACCGATAATAGGGAGAATGGAGTAATCTGCCCATATATGCAGAATTTACTTGGTCTTGTGATTGAGAATAGAGTACCCCCTTAAGTCGAAAGCGCGACAAGTGCACGCGTACGCGAAAAATTTTCAAACTTAATTTTCTCAAAGACGAAGCGGCAAGCAAAAAATCGTTACCCTATATTTTCGATTTATTCTTTCATAAGAAATCCGCCCATGTCCGGTTGCACTACTCGTGCAGGAACACCCTGTATAATTTCTCCATCGCACGCTCCCAAAACCTCTCATCAAGGCAGATGTTCACGCGTCAGACAGTTCTGTCCGCAAAAGGTTAATAACTGTCCTTCTAAGTTCTTCCTTTGTTACCGTCACTTTCGATGTATCGCTCGTTCGTAACAACCGTGGAAAATATTTCGTGTGAAATCTTGAGCTTCTTATGAAAAAATTTTGTTCCATATTGTCAGAATCAGTCTATTCAGGGGAGTGATTGATCACCTACACAACTTTTCGAAATACCCGTTAGATTTCACGACCATTACCATACTTCAGCTCTATGTGTTACACTTCCCGCTAGAAGTTTACTTAATTGCGTTACATTTATACATAAAATGTAAGTTTAACTTGGATATAAAAGTTTCTCGCTTACAGTCTCGTCTTTGCGATATGTAAAAACGGACACATGCCTTATTAAGTCTTACTTCATAGTATACGACTTTGAAACGTCTTTAACCCGCATGCACACATACAGTGATCGAACTGATGGTGGCTTCTCTTTTGGACTTATATTGGTATTGGTGATGAACGATTGTGAGGTGTTGTCACTGTGTGCGTTACTTTTAAAATTGCGGGTCACCAGTGACTCCGGCATGGCATGCGGAGGGTTAACCTATGATTTCTTTTCTGACCATGAATCTAAGCGTCAGTAATTTACTATTTCACTGTTATCAGGTGACAAAAGCTAATCTGTTATAGATCAAGTATAGGGGAGAGTCGTGCAGTATCGGCCAGCGTACAGTACCGGTCAAAGCTAGATCTCGCCTATACTATTAATTATAGATCAAGTATAGGGGAGAGTCGTGCAGTATCGGCCAGCGTACAGTACCGGTCAAAGCTAAATCTCGCCTATACTATTAATTGACTGCACTATTGATGGAAAAACAAATAAATACTATAGCCCTGAGCAACGTATTCTGGCGACGTTCTTTTTTCTTCAGTATTACCAGAGTTCTAAGCGTTCAACGTTTACGTTGGTGTTCTGTACGACAAAAGTTATTTTTCATAGCTGCAATGGTTGGGCTCACGTGGAGTGTACGGATCAAGAAAATATCGATCACTTTACGTGTGATATTTGTAGACGTACCTAAATAAAAGTTATATTCTATTTTTAAATGATTTTTACTAACATTATTACTAAGACCTTAAAAAATCTACCAACTAACAATAAGTACAGTAAATTCTCCACAAGTGTCAGTCCGCAAGGAACCTAAACCTGACACTTGTAGAGTCAGGGACTACGTTTTCGAGCCTCGCGCCCGCCTTTGTAGTTTGCCGAACGTAGACAAGGACAACGAATAAAAGATAAGGATGAAACGTGAGTCGAGGCAACCAAGCGATTTAAATACCAACTTTTTTAATTTTACGTTTTTTTATCCCGAAATTTTTCTTAACATATTGATAAGATTTTTCTAATGAAAATGACATCAAACACGACATAATGTGAACAATATTTACTTATTAACACGTTCACTGTCACACGTGACAATGTTGTTTAAATTATATCGTGTTTGATCTCATTTTCATCAGAAAAATCTCACCAACATGTTAAAAAAAATTTCAGATGAAAAAAAGTAAAATTAAAGAAATTATATTTTTCTATTATGAATTGTCGAGCCGTGAAATCTCGTAAAAGAAACCGAGTGGTGACTGACAGCGAGCGAGATAACATAGGCGCAGCAATGACGCAGCCTAGGCGTAGGACAATCTATACTGACACTTGTAGAATCCAAACTGACTGACACTTGTAGAGAATTTACTGTAGCTGGTAGGTACTGTACGACAATTTTTCGTTCACTGCAAATTACAACTTCTTTATTTCTACCAATTATTTATCTTTATGAGAAAATTTAAGAAAAACCATTTGTCACCTTTTGTACTACAAATTACTTTTTTGAAATTTCATTTTTACCAACATTAGCCCAAGTTACAGTACAAAAACTTAGAGTGGCCGGTACTGCACGACTCTCCCCTATTTAGCAATCCTCAGTCTCGCAAATTAAAACGAAAGTTAGGATTGCAATGAGTTTTTCTTACTAATATAACTATTTTTCTCACATTTTGACCAGAATCTCTGCCACGAGTCTGACACGTTGTTATATGGTAAGGGGTTAATGCGTTCTCTGCACTTTTTGTTTTCTGTTTTTGGTTCAATTAGCGTGCATTTTGGTTCAAGTAACCCATAGTTGGACCATTGTTATAATTTCTTATACGATTATTTTTCAGAAAAGTCTTATAATTTCTATGTTATTGAACATTATCACTGTAAGTTCATTTAATACGTTACGTCATAAACAAAACTCTCTGCTTTCAATTCAACGAATTACAGACGAAATTCTACCTTTGAGAAATGTGGTTCATCACTCCTCGATTTATCCATCAGTTACGGAACACTCTATATATACAGCTCTTAGCCATTCGAAGAGGAGATATTAATATTACGATATCTTGAATCACGTTATTACTTTCACCTTCTTAACCACGATTATGTGTTCGCTTCATTACATTTCCGCATTCTGATTACAGTATTCTGTTCCATTCATTTTCACCTACATTCAAAATCAAGTTTCATTCATATACCGAACTTTTTAGCAGGGTAATTCGATTTATAATAGCGAAACGAACGACATTATTCTATTTAATCAATAATTTCGGCTCACTTTGTGAGTTGTCGTTGGACAATTTTACAGTTCATTCTGTACGAAAAATTTGTGCAAAAATTTATCTTTGAAAGTACATAGAAAAATTAATAATTGATGAAATTTCTTCAATTATCGATTATTGCTTGGAAAAGTCTCGGCACACTTTCTACTAACTTTTCTGCGGAAGATGCAAATAACGAGCTCTATATTTTACGAATGTGATGTGTTAACGCTTTCCCCGACGTTTCTTCCTCATCATCGAGTACACATTTTCGATCTAATTTGCATACGAAGCTCGAGACCGCCAATCGTACGTAGTAATGTGATTGCCCGCTTTCCACTTGTTACAAACACGATTTCAACGTTTAGGCTGGTTACCCTTTTGAAGCATTCAATCGAGGAGCCTCAATAGCAGCCTTGTGAAATATTAAGGCTTTTATGAAAAGTAGCGTTTCAATAGAAATTGCGCAATTAAGACTGCTGTTTCTTTATTTCAACTTATTAATATGAAGTTAGTGCATCTCGGAAAATGCTTTATTTTCATTTAATTTTCTGTATGCTTAAGTTTGAAAATTGGATTAAAAAAGTTCGACGAAAACTGTTCTTATTACAAAATATTTTATCTGTGAGTGTTTTACTCGACATATACGTTTTTGTACATTTTATTTGTATTAAAGTGTATGGGGAAATCTCAACTGTCTCATTATTTTTTGGTAAAATCAGCATTTATGCGATGTTAGCAGTCCTTTTTGGTACTGTTTAGTAGTTACGTGTGTTCAAATTGTCGGCAAACATGCATGAAGTGGAAAAACTGTGCACGTTGAAACAATTTCAAACATTGGATACTCGATGGTTCTAGGAATCAATGGATTCTCGTGAATAAATAAAGATCGCCTAATTGTAAGAGGAAGTCCAGCACAAAATGAGAATTTTGCATTGAAAATTATCAGGATCTAATGTATTAAGTATTTATACCAAACAATTTTTATAGCTCGTTTAGTGTGACACATCAAGGGAGAATCTAAATTGCACTGAAAACTTTAAACGCGTTTTTCTCTGAACCATGTTTTCTGAAATGGTTGCCACGATCTGGCAAAAACTACTGAACCAATCGAACTCAAATTTTCCACATGTCTTCAGAACATGTGTGGCTATGGTCGGTAGTAGAATTATGCTAAAATATACATTTTTCTGATTTTTGGAGCCTCTGAAAGACGAAAAAAAATTGGAAAAATCGATACTTCGTGTTCAAAGTGCCGCCATTTTTTTAATTTTCAATATTTTTCTTTTATTCTACTACCGACCGTAGCGACATGCATACTAAATAAGAATCAATTGGATTTTTTTATTTCTGATAAACAGAACAGCTCAAATCATGGCAACCATGGACCTACTTTTTTTGTCATGCTCCTGTTTGACGTGTTCCACAACAGCCATATTTAATTATTTTTCAACAAAAAAAATTTGTAATGATTCTTCAAGGACAAGTAAATACATAGGAATAAAGCTCATATTAATAACTGGCACCGTACTTCTGTAATAAATTAGCAAAAAAGGCCTAAAAAAACGGCCGTCACACTAGAAGACCCCCTTAATTTTGATTCCAATTGCTACCAGTAGTTTCAGTTTCAATATAATAACGACTGTAAGAATAAGAATACAGAGTACAAAATTTTTAACCTAATCGCGAATTGTAGTATTATAACGGATATAAATTCGTAATTTCATGTAAAAAGAGAAGAATGGATTCAAATATAGAATCTCTAGAATAATGTAATTTCTTTATTTCGAATTATGTATTAAAATAACTGTCACCTGTTATGTTATAATCATTTTCAAACGATGGAAACTTACAGTATATAATGTAAAGACTGTTTTAAAAGTAACTGTTCTAATGGAATTAAAATTGGCAGGACTTTTCATATTAACTATCGTCAAAGAATAGGTTGTTCGTTGTTATATTTCGTAAATATTCAAGTAACGTGCGTTAATCGTCTTAAAAGAGCTTCTGCCTATTCATCGAACATTTCATACTATTTTGACACAGTTTCTAGATTACTACAGCTATTCACCGAAGTAGGGTATCTACAATCGTGTACAGTTTCATCTTCAAAGCTCGCCAAGTTTAAGACTTTATTTCCACCCTTTAATTTAACACGGTTTTCCTACGACTGTTCGACAAAGAAAGACCAATTACTAGACGGCGGATTTTTATGCAAATTTATATTTTTGAGAATATAGTAAAAAAAGTAGACTTACGGTAGAAAATTATCTCACCTTCCAGGTATTATAAAAAGCGCTACGATTTGGATATTTTTTCATATTACGTGCATTCTGTGGAATTTTGGACCTTTAAATTTCCTATAAACGCATAAAAAAATTGAAACACCGCTGTATAAAAGCAGCTTGGAGAGATCAGCCTTTGTAAAGACTAAAGGAACGATAAATATAGATCTCGACGATCAACTAACTCCAGTTCAAAGCACCGAAGTATATTTAATTAAACAAAAAATATGGAAAACTGAGATAAAGTGTGATTACCATCTAAACGAAATAAACTTCACGAATTATGAAGAAAATCTTCTCAAACCACCCAGTAATTATCCTACCAGGAAAATAATAAAAAAGGAAACGCAATTGCAAAGTATAGGATATATTCTGTAGAATGTGTTCTGTACTTATTTAAGCACTTAAACAAAGGATGTTCTATATACAAGCAAAGGTTACATAGAATTATACACACGAAGTATGAATGTTAGCGAAATCTTAATCAACTTATTTCTGTTTACTTTTTTCTTTATAAATATAAATTATAATCTGTTCTTTGAATTTATAAGGATACCTTCTTGGAACCTCACCGAGTAATGTTAATTAATTGACAATATTTATTGATAATATAATAACACAAGTCTCTTATTATTTCGTCAATTACAGAGAAACTAAATCCAGTCTATTCGAAATTTAAAATTTGCCTTCACAGATACAACAACCACATCGTTACCACCGTAATACACGACCTATAAGAAGAAATTACGTTCAGATAAAAAAAATTCAAATTCCAGGGAACGTGATACGAGACGCAAATCAAAGTATGCATAAACTAGACATATAACTACGATGACCACACATATGTCCTTTATTTCACTGCTGCGTCGTTTAGATTTATTTTTTTCCTGAAATGCCCATTTTGTTCTTTATTTTCTGAATTGAAGCAGTAAATTGAACACTGGCACGTAACACACGGCACATAGAAACATAAAACTGCTGCTTAAGTCTCTCTGAATCTAACGCCTCCACTGAACGAGTATTTTCATTAGTGAACAATGTGTGGACCAGTGAAAAAAAATCGAAACATCGAAAGCGTGCATTTATGCCAAATGCAACTTTGCAAAAAACACACCTGATTCGTTAAAAAATGTCCATTCCTGTGAAAAGTGTCAAAATTAAATTTTTTTTAAACACGAAGCAACTTCTGGTTTGTCCTTTACTTTCTCCAAAACACTATGGTCACCGTATACAGTGACCGAAAAAAGTATTCATGCACTCTATAAAATGGAATAACTTTTTTAAGATTGGGCCAAACGACTTGAATTTTTTTGACGAGTTAGAACGACTAGTTTACTAGATGACGTGTGAACAAATTTTTCAAAAAACTGCAATTAGTCGGAATCGCGAAGAAAAGCTCGCTGAGCTCGTAATGAAAATTGAAAAAATACGTTTTGTAGATCTACGTCAATTATACACACGCTGGAAATTTCATCGAAATCGGTTGCTGCGAGCTACAAACGGTTAACGATTGTGAAAATCGCACTATTTCACGCCTATAACTAATAAATCTGCAGATTCTTACATCTTTCGATGCCTGCCGCTTGTTTCTCCATCCACCGATTTCGATGAAATTTTCACCGTGCGTATAATTGACGCAGATCTACAAAACGTATTTTTTCAATTTTCATTACGAGCTCAGATAAAAAAGTTGTAAAAACGACCTTCGCTATTTTACACGTCATCTAGTAAACTAATCTTTCTAACTTCTCAAAAAAACTCAAGTCGTTTGGCCTAATTTGAAAAAAGTTATTCCATTTTATAGGGTGTATGAATACTTTTCTCCATCACTCTATGTATATCCTCGTAAAATGAACTGTACACCTATAGTTTAATGAACTTTTAAAACGCAAACCTACTTTATCAAAAGCAGTTCATTCTTGAGAAAAGTATCAAAATTAATTTTTTTTTAAACGCTTTACTTTCTCCAAAACACTACAGTCACCGTATATATGTAACTAACCGTCTCTCTCTCTCTCTCTCTCTCAAATCCTTCTCATTCATAATAAAGCGTCTGGACCCCCCACCCCGCCGCCGCCTCTCCCCAGCACGTGTCATAAACGCACACACAAACACGAGTTTACATGTTACATTCGAGGTGAATAAAAATTGACTCGGACGTCGTGTGTGTAAAGATTGGAAATGTCAAAGACGCGGTATAATAGCGGCCGTAAGGATCAGGCGGTTGTTAGGGTACGTGCTTTACCTCTTAGGTATCCCACGGTGGCCGCGGTAGCAGAAGATATTTTCCAGCAGCAGGTGGAGCTAGCTAGCGCCCCTCTCCTGGTGCCGTGGTGGCCGCACTTCACACGCAAAAATCCAGATTCCAAAGGGGAAAATTTCCTTGAGACACACGCACGCAGTGCATAGGGACGTCCCCGCGGCGTAACGAGCGACAGCACACCTTTTATTTCCACGGTTCCCGCCACTCCGGATCACGCATTCCTACCGACAGCACTCCTTCTGACCTTACTGCACCCGACTCCGTGTGTAACCTCTTATACTCTTTTCACGTGATTCCCTGGATTACTACCGCGTTTACGACACTTCTTTCGGCAGCTCCTTCGAACTTTCTCCTTCTCACGATATACGACTTCTTTCTTCACGGCCTCCTAATTGAGATTTCGGAAGCTTCACCGTGCTCCAAGTGGAATTCAAGCCGGTGTAAAAATGGTTCGTTCGATCTAACGTGTCACTTATGTAACCTTCTCTCGGTCATTTCTTTTTTTCTTTTTCGTCGTCTTAGTTCATTCAACGAGAATACAATTTTTCGCTTTGTACAGGAGTGTGCATGTTGTCGAGGATATTTTTCTTCGTTCCGTTGTCAGATCGTGCTCTATTGCTTACTAACATTCTAGTGTAGGCTTAGATAGTTCATCTGGGAGTGTAAAAGTTGGGTAAATTATGTTTCTTCGTGCAACGAAAGCAACGGTTGTCGAGGATATTTTTCTTCGTTCCGTTGTCAGATCGTGCTCTATTGCTTACTAACATTCTAATGTAGGCTTAGATAGTTCATCTGGGAGTGTAAAAGTTGGGTAAATTATGTTTCTTCGTGCAACGAAAGCAACTTTGTACTTGCAATGAAGATCGAAAAATCTCTATTCGATGTATAAATTTCTGTTATCGGCGATTTCCGCTCGTACTCGCATATTATCGTTTCCAGCTCAGCTCCGGTGGCCGGTTAGACGGATATCAAATCGCGAAAGTACGCGAAATCGATTTTTCGACGAGAGAACACCCGGCGAGAATTTCAAAAGAATCGGTAGTCTTTTCAGAAGCAACAGATTGATCATTACCTTTCACTCGTTCTGCGTATCCGGACGCGTGTACGTCGAGGCACCTTTTAAAATCGCACATTCCCCACGTCCGAGCAACATTCGCACGGGCAACTTCAACGAGAGTAACAACAGTTTGATCGAAGGTGAGTACGTGATGAAAGCGAACGACGAATGTACAATTCACCGTCCCCTTTCCGCCGTTTCTTGCCAAATTAAGACTTCACGGGCCTGCTTCTTCATTTAGCCACGATGAAAACTACGTTGCCACCGGTGATCGATGATTTCGATGAAATCAATCCGCTCCTCTTGACGCGTTCCGTGATCCCACGGAAAGTTGGCCAACGTTCCCGCCGATTTGTTTCACCTATTACACGAAACACGACCTTCTGATCTAGGCGTTAACGATCATTCGACGGATCGGTCACGTTTCAATGGAAAAGAACCTCGTGGTGGACGGTTTTTACGGGTTTCTTTGACGCGTGCGATCCCGTAGGAGGCAGCTCATTCGAGCAGCGATGTAGCACTTGGCATGAAGCCTCAGGTGAGACGCCAGGTGGGTACCGGGAATGACGATCTCCTCTCTCTTCTCCTTGCCTGGCTCGCCCCACCTGTGGGGCAAGGTTTACGGTGAACAAGAGGATTCTTGATCCTTTCGGGCCCGCTACGAAGGTCGAGGCGCCTCTGCAGGGTTCGACGATCTTTACCAAGTGCCATGCCCGCTCTCTCGGATCTCTGCTTTATCGATCCGCCTCGATCCTCTCGATCGGCGATAGAGCACCGCGGATAACAGCGTTCGCATTGCGCTCGGTGAAAGTTGTTAAACCGAAGTGGATTTCAGAGATGTTGTTTCATCGAAACTGTTTGGTATTGAAATGACGATGGCCACTATATATCGTAACGTTGAAACGAAAAATTTATAATTTTATAATTTTATAAATTTACAATTTTAATTGTGAAATGCATTCAATTGGCCATGGAACTCGTGAAATGCCAAAACTATAGGTAAAACGTTATGCGTAATTGAATGGAATGTACAGTTAGTATCTTTTAAAATATTATACAAAAATGAAGTATTATAATTCACAAATGCGATATAGCATGATTGTGATACAGCATAACTAAAAATATAATGTACGAAATTAAAATTTGATACATTACATTCGTCGGTTATAATATTTTACAAGTTTTCGTAACCATCTGTAGCACTGACTTTCAACCTGTCCACAGGTGTACAATACAAGTTAAAAAAGTTAAAAAAGTACCGGATAAAATATAATTTTTTTTGTAAATCAGTCGAAAGTGTATACTTTTTTGTCAGATCGGCGAAGAAATATGCTATATTCTTTGGTGTGCTGCAGTACTTTAGTAATTAGTTTTTGTATGCCGTGAGATAAAAAAGGTTAAAAATCGCTAACCTATGGGAACACTTTTTAACTGTAGATAATTCTAATATGAATAGAACTATATCTCTGTTTGCATATGTAGTATGTGAGGTATTAATTGAAGATCTGTAGATTAAAGTTGAACAATTCAATTATTGAACTTAGCGACGCAGGCTAATTTCTCACTAATTAGTAAAAATTGTATAATTAAAAATGTAACTCGATACTAATCAATCCAGTATACTTTTCAGTTACTAAAATTTTAGTAACCGTGTTAAAACTGTTATTATACGTAAACAGTAATTTTATCACATTGAACTTGCTAAATGTATAATTGATATGCAATGGAATTTTGACAGACAATAATATATAATTTGCATATTTGGTGAAATATTCGCAACTTGTGTAAGCTTGCATACCTCGTGCTCAAGTTTTCTACTTTATCGATTGTCTTGAATGATTTTGTATCATGATTACTGCTTATAACTATGGTTAGAAACATTTATTCGAATTAATATAAGCTCCTTAATATCATCGTGTAATGTACAAATGATCACTTTTGCGTTATTTATGCTGTTTCCTCGTGATTCTCCTATTCCAAGATTCCTACCTTACCGACCACACTAAAAAAAAATTCGAATAAAACTTAGTAAAAGCGTAAAAAATATGTACAACTAAATGCTTTTTACATTCTAAATACTGCATGTTATTGTTTCCCAATGTAGAACAACGTGGAAACTGATATTCAATGCGTGAATTTTCCGAACCCATTTCGCGGAACTTTTTGCAAAATAAAGTTTCGTTAAACTTCTTCATATCTTCCTACATCCTAAATAATTCTACGACATTCAAATTAATTATTAGTGTAATATTATTTCTTCTGTATTTACTTGTGTTATTTTATCTTCTTTCAACGAAAGTACGACTTTATATTTTAAATCGGTCCAACTTCAATTTATCAATGCTTACATTTCTTAATAGTGCTTTCAAATTTACAGCCGTTTCGCTGCATAAGATCGTTTCAATTTAAGTTATTCCTTGAAGTTTTTCTTCACTCGGTGAAGACTTAAACAAACTCATTATAAAAAGCTGCCAAATAAGAAAACAGTCTACCTAACAAAGTAAAACAACTTTTCACTTTATTCTTAATTCGTTTCAATTGGACGAAAAAGCGTAGCTTGCCTTTAACACGATGCAACTTTGCCTTACCATTACGGAATAGGTAAAGTACATAGACGCAACGTTTATCCTAGCACTCCTGCGAAGTTACGTTCACTTTTTCCCCGGATAAACACTGAAACTTCCAAAAAGAGGGTTGGAATGAAATTTTCTTGTTTTCTCGTCGCAAAGATCGGTCTGCAAAGTAAAAACGTGCTTACTTTCAGTCGAGCAGTCAATTCGCCGCTTCTGTAACACACAAGACACAGCCGTGTTAAATCTGAAGGAACATCGCTGTATAAATGTTTATTAAGCAATATCAACAACGAAATTGCATTTAGAGTATGATATTTTTCGGACGATTCACTTTTGTAACGATGCTTCTGCTACGAATAGAAGTACAGAAGATTCTATGAAATATATAGGGTGTACCAAGCAACTGGGCCAAACCATAGCGTTAAAACGATAGAAGATAGAAGATAGAAAAACATTTCACTAAAAGAAATTAAATGGTTTCGAGTGATGCATCACGTTCTGTACGTGTCTTTTCCGAAAATGGAGGTGTTTCAAAGATTTCAAGGCCACGTCTATTTTTTTTTTAAATAGTGTTAGGGGCTTGCGGTTGATCTTTCGATCGTTCAAGCTTTGCCGGTTTTTGCACGTGTGTGCCGACTAATGTTCTAAGGCTTCGAAGGACCAGTTTCTTAATTGAAACACTAAGTTTTTATTTTATGTTCTATTTTCTACAACTAATTCAAGATATAAATTCTATTGCGAAGTGAGAGGTGTTTCTCTTGCGAGTGGCCAAGTGTTTCTCCCGCGAGTTGCAAAGTGTTTCTTCCGCGAGTTGCTAAATGTTTCTCCCGCGAGTTGGTTAATGTTTCTCCCGCGAGTTGTTAAGTGTTTCTGCCGGAGTCTCTGCGGTTTCCCTCGAAGAAGACTCCTATTTTCCTAAAAACACCCTGATTGGTGATTATTCCTTTTCTAAATCACCAATCAGTTTACTCCGGTGCATCGCAACCTCCCTCCATTTCGCCCTTAGCGCGTTATCTTAGGGTGGGGTAAACAACGACCGGAGAATCCTGTGGAATCTCCGCTTTTCTAGGCTTCGTTAAAGTCAAGTGGCCCATCGACGTTGGCAAAAGTCGTGGGCCACTTTTCTGTTTTCCGCTCGGAGACTCCAGGACTTATGGCAGGGTCTGGTCCTAGGGACTAAGTGTCGCAGGCAACGCAATAAGCACTTGTGGTGTTTTGAGAAAGCGATATTTGCCTGCGACAGCGACCACTTGACTCACTGCCATAAATCCGGCTACAGGATACGCCTTAACAAATGGAACTATACATTTCTTTATACATAACTCGATGCATTTTTCAGTTCTCTACAAAAAAGTAGAAAGCTACTTGGGTCGAAAAATGACATACTTCAACTTCAGTTTCTCAATTATATAATTACTGTATGATATTTGAACCTACAACAGCAAAAACGGAGAGAAGAAACGTTCAAGTCTATTTAGATGCAAATATGATATTACGTTGAGAAACTTAAGTTAAAATATCATTTAAACTAACCATTTCTCGACACAAGTACCTTAACACTCTTTTGTAGAGAATTAAAAAATGCATCGAATGGTGTGTAAAAGAAACGTACCTATAGTTCCATTTAATAAAAATAGACGTATCCTTGAAATCTTTGAAACGTCTCACTCGAAAGTGTTCTATAACGAAGTTTTTGCTATCTTCTACCGTTTTAACGCTACGATTTGACCCAGTTTTTTCATTTATTTCAATACGAAATAGAATTTTGTGTCGAACATTGCGTGCTTTGAATTTCTAAGCTGTTAAAGTTCAGATTAGATTGACATTTTACAAGTATTACTCACTTCGTGCTTGTGGGAAGTCTGATTAATATTCTTGGTCTGCATCATCTGAAACATTAGGGAAATATGGATTACAAATTTATTTAAAAAATGTCTTCAATATGAGTTTTTGTAGTTACGCTAAATGTTTGTTATGTGTTTGTAAATACCAGTTTAACAAATTTGTATTATATTTGAAACATTCTCTTGAGAATTTCGACTAAAATTATCATACGTTAGTTATCTTGGATAACGTACACGTACATTTATTGTTTATTTAAACTTTTGATTAAAATGAAAGAAAAAGTACTTGAAATCTGTGAAATACGATATCTTCCTTTGAAGTAAGGTAAATTTTATTTAAAATATTTTCTACACATTACGAAAACAATTATTCTCATTGCTCTTATCACTTTTAGTTTATTTATACCATAATACGGGTCAGTTAAAAATTAAAAAATCAGTAGAACTATGTTATTTTATCTATAAATTGTACTTCTCATAAACTTGTTCATAAAGTTTAGATCTACACTACCGGCCAAAAGTTTCGAATCACCTCCCACTTTTCATCAATATTAAATCTGCTGCTAATTTTTTATAGATTCTCAGTTTATCTCAATTCTACATTAATCAAGTTATGAAGAAATTTTTGTGTAAATTGCAATGCTCAGTGATTCTAAACTTTTGGCCGGTAGTGTATGTGTATATGTACATATTTGGACACACTTATGAAATATTCAAAGGTTATTGAAACACAGATTAGTCGATATACTGTTGGATACATATTCAAGAAACCGTGTTTATTTTTCTTTAATAAAAGGAGAATCGAAAGAGAAATAAAGGATTATGCTTTAATAAAACTGTAATATTGGGTTAAGCAAAAAATTTCTGCCGATTTTTGATAGATAGTGTTTGAATACGTTAGAATAAGTAAAACTGTAAAGTTTGCATATATTCTGAAAGATATTTCTTTCGCGTGTCTTCTGGAAGTCTATTCCTTAAAATTACATACTAGTTTCTTTTCGGAGTTATATTTCGAATATGGAAGAAAATAGATTTCCAACACTCGATGCTTCTCTTTTACTAAAAAGGGAAAAATACCACTAAAACAACAAACAAAATATCTAATGTTTACGAAGAAGGTAGTCTATCAGAATAAATTGATCACAAATGATTTGCAAAATTTGGAGATGAAAATTTCGATGTTAAGAAAAATAGAAAAGAAGCTTCTTGGCAAAAGGAAATTTTCAAATTACATATCTTATAGAGTAAAGAAATTATTGCTTTGAAACACAGAATTTAGTTATTTACTTTAAAATTGACACGAATTTTCTGCTCGACCCAATACCTCTTCTTTCATTAAACCTACACGCAATCATGTGCTCTGTGAAATGCAAATTCTCTGACGATACTTCAAATAGCTTCTTGAAACGTAATCCTTCCAAACCGTCTCGATATTTTTTCTATGAATGAGAGCGTTCATGGACTTCGTAAATCGCTTGAACGTCTTTCATGGGTAAACAAGGCTACCGAACCGAAATCGGCCCGAGTTCCCTGAGGTTCCGTGACCTGAAGCTATTATCCGTTCGGGCATTTTCTCACAAGATACCTCGCTCTAATTATATGTCTAGGTTGCTCCTGTAACCGTAGGTTTTATTGCTAAATATGCCCGTTCGAATGGGGTCCAGAAAAAAGTATAATTTTTACGTCGTGGTCGATACTTAGCCCTTCAGACTGTCGTTTCCTGCTGTGTCGATGTCTTTGGGGTAACTTATGCACGAACACGATTTTGCAGTTATCTCGAGCATCGAAGAAATTGAAGGATTCTTTGAAACTTTAGTCAATTACTTTTCTTACTATATGCTATTGGACGTGACATTAATTCTCGTTAAATTGTATTAAATTGTTGAAAACGATGTACGATTGCACAAAACGATTTAATTATTAATATTATTACGACTCTTCACATTCCAACGCACAAATCGAAATACAGTATATCTGACCCAGTAAATCGCATTTCTACTTATACAATTCCCTTATGTACGAAGTACAGTAAATTCTCCCCAAGTGTCAGTCCGCAAGGAACCTAAACCAGACACTTGTAGAGTCAGGGACTACGTTTTCGAGCCTCGCGCCCGCCTTTGTAGTTTGCCGAACGTAGACAAGGACAGCGAATAAAAGAGAAGGATAAAACGTGAGTTGAGGCAACCAAGCGATTTAAATACCAACTTTTTTAATTTTACGTTTTTTTATCCCGAAATTTTTCTTAACATATTGATGAGATTTTTCTGATGAAAATGAGATCAAACACGACATAATTTGAACAACATTTACTTATTCGTGACGTGAACGCGAACGTGAACGTGTTAATCATCATCAGAAAAATCTCACCAACATGTTAAAAAAAACTTCAGATGAAAAAAAGTAAAATTAAAGAAATTATATTTTTCTATTATGAATTGTCGAGCCGTGAAATCTCGTAAAAGAAACCGAGTGGTGTAGCGTTACACGCTTAACTGACAGCGAGCGAGCCTAGGCGTAGGACCATCTATACTGACACTTGTAGAATCCAAACTGGCTGACACTTGTAGAGAATTTACTGTAGACCTTTTTAATGTATCACTAGCCACCCTCAAAAGGAATCTTCAACAAGTCCTTAGAATGACTGAAGTAGAATAGATGTAGATTGATATTGTATAAATGTGTCTGTACTAGCTGTATAAGTTTGTAACAAAGGGCATATAAATCAATAATAGTAATTATTATTATTATTACAAACTTGACAAATCGGTTATACAAGATGCAGGGTCGTGTTTTAAAACATTTTTTGATTATGATAACGTTATAGATGTAAAACCAAAGCCAGAAAAGGAAACTTTTATTTATTAACTTTTTTCAATTTAAATTTAAACTGATTCATTTTTATATTTTTCTTCATGCAAATATGTATGTATACCAATGTTGTGTTACTTTTATTTTATTAAAATGAGTTACTATGGAAATGTCGACTTTTATTTTTAGTAAACTTACAAAATAAATATGTATGAATTTGGTTAACTGAAAACTTTTTAAGTATAAACACGGCCCTGACAAGATGTTCTTCAAAATTTTACGTCCACGAAATAATATCAAAAGTTACATGTGAAATTAACGACTTCATAACCTCTGAAATATTTTTCTTAATAGAAAGTCACATTGATTTCTTTGAACATCTCGAATGAATCTTAAACTTTGTAAATGAAGTTATGTCATTCAGTTCGTTTTTGTCATAGAGTAACACAAATCTAAGGACAACATATCATTCTTATTGATATCCTCAATAATATACCCTGTTAATTTTATATAAGTAGTTATACCATGAACAAATTGTGCAATATACGGTACACATACTCGAAAATTTAAACTGGATTTTTTATGCGAAATTTGCTTCATTAGGGGAGAAAAAATTCAACTCAAAGTTTCAAACCGATGACAAATTTTTTTTTTAATTTAACGTCAACTTCAGTCCCTAAACGCATATGTACATATAAGTTTACTGCACGTATTAGCTTTTCATAGAAAAATAATTTAATTTTGTTGTTTACTACTTTACCCACATGGGAGTATAACAATACTTTCACGATTAATTTTAAAAAACTACTTTTATTTGTTACAACACTCCGTATTACGTAAATTAGAATTTTAAACAAACGTAGAACCGTATTAAAATACACTTTGAAATAATTAGCTATACAAATGTCCTAACT
>NW_017100654.1:70219-72672 GCF_001263275.1 Habropoda laboriosa | reverse complement strand
TATTCTATCCGTAAAACACCTCGAGGAAATATAGATTCGTTGCTAGAAAAAATGTTTCCATTATTCCGAATGACAAATTTAGATGCGTCTCGCTCTTTATAAACGTAGATCACACGTCCCAGCCAATATCGACGAAGACAAAATAGGTCGCTGCTTATTTCGAATCCCCCATTGAATAGTAAAAGCTCTGTGGAGCTTCGAAGCGATTTCGTATTCGGTCGAATTGATCGAATCCGTGTTATTCTTGACAGGATATTCCCCATCAGTTTCAAATTGGTCCGATCGAGATTCTCCTGCGTAGCAGAAAATTTTGGCCTGTACGCCTCGATAATTCCAATTGAAGTCTCACTCGTCCATATAAATACCGCGGCAAACGTGGATTGAAAATGTAGCAACTGGACATGCATTAGTCACGGATATCGACAATTAGCATTGCAAATCTTCCGTTATTCATGGGTCATTCGAAGACGACTGGTAATATCAGGCTTGCTCTTTTAGGACGGTTTCGTAGCACCGCCAAATCAACCAACGGTTGCGTGCAATTCTACAAATAATCGGGTTTCAAGCTCAAATCTTTCACCGTGTTATTATACCTCCAGACGAATCTACGAGCAACTGGTCCAATCCAGTAAAAATGAATATGTAAAAATTGTTATAAATGCCCTAACATAATTTTCTTCAATTTGTTACAAATTCTATGGAACATTTGTTGGATACCGCTCTAACCTTAACAAATAAGATAGACACACTTCATATCCACCGCCTAGTAACCCCTAACAATTACCTTTTTACACAATTACTCATACGCTTTACTGTTATTTATCAACCCCGAGTCATACTCTGTTATTCACCAACTCCGAGTCATACTTTGTTATTCATCAACCCCGAGTCATACACATCAAGTCCCAAAATCGTTGGACCTTTCCGTACTCCCACTACACCGAAATAAGACCTACGAACCTTAATAAAAGCAAGCAGTTAAACATCCCGCAGACAATAGAAGAATCGCCACGACCGAACGTATCTTTTAGAAACTAACAAAGTGCTTCAGAACTTGTAAGATTTCGTGTACAAAATTCAATGAAATACAATTGTTATTTTTTATTTAAATTACTAAACATCGGAATCTAACACATTAGCAGTGTAATAAGATTTATCAATGAAAAAACATATAGAAAATGAGAAGATATAAATTACACGTAGTTCATATTAAAACTGTAACAAACAAAGACAAATATTACAAAAAACATGGTGATGAAGAAATTAGTGAAATTAGTGCTTTGTGTATTCAACACAGACAACTACATACCGGTGTTTCACTTCAAGTACCTATACCGTTCATAATGAGGCACGTCGGATTACAAACCGCTGATTATACGATGAGTTATTGCTTTTGCATACTGTTGAGAAGGTGACTGTGAATTAAACACTGACGGTGTCTAATACAATTAGGTAAGAGCAATATTTTGGAACAGAGTTCTTGACACTTCGTTAAAGTAATCGTAGTTGTATACGAGAAGTCATACAAGAAGGACGATAAACTGAACAACAAACAACCACGTGTAAACTTAGTTTAAGTACAATAACTTCATATTATTATTAAAGTATAGTTAGAGAAAATAGCCTGCGCATAATTAACCGTGACACATACAATGCTCGCCTATGCTTGCTACCCTGTAGTAAAAATGTCATGTTCAAAGCATATCTGGACATACAGGGTGTCCCACGTAACTGTCGCCACGATTTTTCGGGCACTTTCGGTAGCCAGATAAAAGAAATATTTGGATAAAAATTAATTAGTTTTTAGTCGGCTACAAAATGCAATAGAAAAAATTCAAAAAAGAAATTTGTTCATGAAAAATTAAGGTCACCTTCATTTTTTTAAAAATAGCATTACATATTTTTTAGTACATAATATTATTGCTTATGTCAAGACGAGTTTAATGGCCTAGTATACTATGACCTTGACATGTCATCGAACTCAAAAATGCGAAATCAATGAATTGCTGTGCCTTCAACCTGTAGTCTATGCTGTACCAATAGAAAATGTGGAACACCTAAAGCAGCGAATTAAAACAGCGTGCGAAAAAGTTCGTAAATAGAAATTTGTTACGTAGAGTAGAGCTGTGCCTGCAAGAAAACGGACTACAATTCGAACATGTACTAAGTTAAACGCATGTGAGTTAGATTTTTATACGTTCTTTATGTTTCTTTCGATATTCTGTCGATGAACACTAAAATTCTGCTTTTTTTTTCATTTAGGAAATCAGAACCACGGGAAACTATCAGATACAAACATTTTTGTCGAAGAAGGTGGCGACAGTTATGTGGGACACCCTTTTTTTTTGTTTACGCGGGGGAATTTTCCAAAGACACCCTACCTCCCCCGGGTGAGGGAGGCGGGGTATTGTGGGATTTTTACCCACTAACACCCCCGCGGTGGTCCTCGTCGG
>NW_017100654.1:64552-70198 GCF_001263275.1 Habropoda laboriosa | reverse complement strand
TTACTCCGCCCGTAGGTTCGGCGGCGCCGGGGGACCACGCCCGGTGCCGCCCCTTCCCTGGGGAGCCGCCTGGGGAGGGGCCGGGCCCCCGCCAGACCCCTCGCAGCTCCTGTTGCCACTAGTCCGGTTGCTGTTGCTTTCGCCTCCCCGCCCTCCGAGCCGTCCTCCAAGAGGAATGATCTGTTTCCTCCCTCTCTCTCTCGGCGGCCATGACCTGCTCACAGAAGGAGGCCACCGCTTCCCAGGACCTCTCGCCCGTCAACATGGCCTTGATTAGGGCCGGCAGCGAGAGGTCCCGGTCTATCTCCCCCACCAGGACTCGGCGCTCCATTCCCACGCGGAACACTCCGCGAGGGTGTGCTGCGCCGAGTCCTTCCTCACATCCGTGGTCCACTTCTCTTCCAATCCGGGACAGGCACTCCCCGAAACATCCGTGTCCGGTGAGCACCTGGGTGACGCGATATGTGAGTCGTCCTTTGCCGCGGTCTACTCATTCGTCGAAAGACGGGTGAACCGCCCCTACGGCGCGCTGGCCTGCCTTCCCTGCCAAGTGGTCTTTCCACTTGGCCAGCGCGCCTTGTCGAGACTGGCGCCTCAGCACTTCGACTTCTGACGCCGACGGGATCGCCCCGCCCCGGCGGAGTTCGCGGAGACGCCCATATACTTGGGCGTCACGTGGCGTCACCCTGTATACATATACAGTAACTCCCACTAATATTCGGACACTATTTAGAACATTATAACTTCTGCAAAATTGAACCAAACGACTTAAGTATTTTTTTTTAATTTGGAAAGATTAGTATACTAGATGACGTGCACAAAAAAATTTGAAAAAATTGCGAAGAAAACTGTAAAGGTCACTATAATTGTTAAAAGTGATCATTACAATTTTCTTCGTGAATTCCACAAATTGCAATTTTCTCCAATTTTTTGTACACGTTATCTAGTATACTAATCCTAACTTCTCAAAAAAAAACTCAAGCCGTTAGGTTCAATTTTAAAAAGGTTATATAGTGGGAGTCACTGTACATACTTAATACATAAATATGTTGTTTTTTATTTGATTCACGAGAATTTAATATTTTCCCAAAATTTGCAGAATGAAACTACTAATGCAATGTTCTTATGTATACACTTTACGCATAATGCAAAAGGTAACTGCACTGCCGCTCAAAAGTATTAGGACACTTGTCATTTTCTGTGAAACTTTCCTATCCCACTTAAATTATAAATATTAAATCGCATTTTTGTTTGCAAATTCTATTGCGTATATATATTTAGCGTATTCTAGTTGCATGATTGTGAATAATTTAATTATTTAAGCCCTTGAAATTGTTAATATTTATGAGATATGTCCTCGCTGTGTCATTCGCGAAAAACGTGTCCTAAGTCAGACAAAAACTTGTGGAAAAGCATAGAAATAGTGCGGAGGAACATTACATCTGACACAATAGAGAAATTAATAGCCAGGATGTCCAGAATCGTAAATGATACGATAAAGACAAGAGGCGGATATATACACGAAAAGAAGATATAACTATTATTTAAGGTCTTTGGTATTATACACTCCAGTGTGGTGCGAAACAAAACATGTATCATTTAGTGTCATTCGTTAATGGTTTCATAACATTTTTCAGACATTTGTTAAAATTAAGAAAGTGTCCTAATACTTTTGAGCGGCAGTGTATATATACAAAAGTGATTCAAATTCATATACAGGGAGTCCCATTTTTTATAATTTTACATTCTAATATTCTAATATCAAATTATATTAGAATATTTTATATTCTATAGGCATAAGGAAGGAAACAATGTTACATAAACATAGGTCGTTTGAAGCTTTGTTAAAAAATTATAACAATAATACGAAATATAAGGGGAATGGTAACGGATTAGAGGTTATGATACGAGATAGGAATACGTAAGTACCTGAAGAAACAGATGTAGGTAAAGATTGCGTAAATAAACAATTTCTGAAATAAAAGAATTTATTCGCAACGAAAATTATTTAACAGCTGTATAAGCAAATAAACGTGAAACAATAAAAAATATTACGAACGTGCGTAAATGTTTCAAAACAAGTTTCACAATTCAAAAATTAAATGTCTTTGGAAGTAATTATAAAGTATTCAATCGTGGCTTAATTGTCATCGATGGAGCAGTGAAAAATTACTAGGTTCAGCTAATTTTAGTTTCAGTTAGCGGCAACTTGCCCATCGAGTTTCGACCTTTCGAGGTCGCGTTTGTGCCTAGAATTATAATTTCTCTTCGAATGAAAATTCTGGAGAGAATCCCCGAGGCATTCCACAGTCGTCAATCGGGGATTTGCGATACGATCTTCGATAAGGAAGTGCATGGTTCAACTTATCTGGCAGTTTTTACTTTGAATAAGACGATACGCGGAAGTGGCTTTTCGCTTCTTCGATGGTCTTAAACAACATTTTCGATAATATTCGTTGTTATATCGAGTAGATACTATTGTTAAGTGAAATTATGCGAACCATTGAAAATCACTAAAAATATAGTCGACATGCAATTTCGTGGAAACATTTGTCAGAAAGTGCTCTGACTCGGAGCAGGGTGGGCGTGAAATTAATTGAACGTTTCTACGTTTCCACAATAATATATTTTATTCAAAGTCTGTATCCACGTTATTCAGGCGTCGTTCGCAAAAGTATACGTTAAGGGTCTCGGGAAGAGTGCGCGACAGACCCAGGAAAAGACCCAAAGGGGCGGAGTCACCCCCACCGAGCGCGCTGGGCCTGGCTTCAAGGTGCTCGCTTCACGATATTCTCACACGTTTTTGTTTCGCCGTCATTTGATTTCTGTTGAGGTTATGTCAGTAATCAGTTGACTATCGTGTAGACCATACAATTTTATCATGGAACGTTTAATGCCTGAACAACGTGTTATTGTGGTAAAAATTTATTATCAAAATCAATCGTCCGTTGTGCAAACACAAAGAGTAACCATGTTCCAAGTAAATCCACTATTCTTCGCACAATTAAAAATTTTGAAACTCTTTTTACTGTGGCTGACAGACCAAAGAGTGGTCGTCCTCGTATGTAATGCACGGTCAAACGAAAATATCGAATCTGTGAAGAATAGCGTTGCTGAAAATCCTGAGAACTCCGTAAGACGTCGTGCTCTAGAAATTGGAATAAATCGGCAAACAGTTTGGACAATAATGAAAAAAGATTTGCATTTCTATCCCTATAAAACTCAATTGACACAAGAGTTAAAAGAAAATGACCACAAACAAAGAAGAAACTGGAGCACGAAGCTGTTACAGTTGAATGTTGACGACCCTAATTTTTGGCAAAAGTTAAAGTGACACAGATTGGCCCCCTCGCTACCCCGATTTAACGGCACCAGACTTTCTCCTGTGGGGGTACTTAAAGGAACAAGTCTATGCAAACAAGCCGACCACAATTGAGCAGCTGAAGGACAACATTCGCCAAGAAATTCAAGAAATAACACAAGAAACATGTGAAAATGTTGTTGAAAGAGCATGCATATGTAAAGCAGCTAGAGGAAGTCATCTGGCGGATGTAATATTTCACACATAATTGGGAAGACTGAATAAACTATTGATAAAAAGTGTATATATTTATCTTATTTTATTTAAAACTTATTTAGAAACAAAACACTTTTTTTATCACACCCTGTACAACATTAGACAACTCCAGACAATCTCGAAAATTTCTTTCAACCTCGAGTACCTACCAATTTTCCAACCTACACAAACTACTGTGATACATTTTAAAATTACTTCTACTTAAATAATAATTCAACACTAGACAGCTCCAGACAATCACTGACAACAAAAATCCTCGAAAATCTTCAACATCTACCGCAACTTCTGGTTTCCATTACTTTTCTAAGCACAATATCCACTCGAATTAATCCCTCGTCGTCATTACCAACATCATCAAGACCACGGTTCAACGGAACAACAGGAATTCTCAAGATTTTCCAGCGTCACCGTGGACTTCCGGTTCTACGGTAGGCTACCTTGGGATTCGGGGTATTCGCCGCGGATGCGTTCCAAGCGTTTCGGGGTCACCAGAGGTGTGTGTTACGTAACTCTAGCTAATTAGTATTACGGATTTACATACTTCATAAAACGCATTTGCACTAATATATATGTATATACTAATTTTAATGTTTATCTCTGTGATTTAATTATTAACGTATTGTCTACGCAAAATCAAGAAATAAGAATCCAATAAAATTAAGGCAAAAATAATGAAAAATTAACACTCTCCACATGTTTTTAACAAAAAGACTGTCGAATCCGGCATATTATCCGGCATACAACATTTTATCAATATTTACTAATGAATAAATAATCTTTAAAGTCAAAAGAATTTCTGTCAGATCTTTATTTACGTGCATACATTCTCCGCGTAATAAATTCGTCAGAGCTTAATATTCGTTGGCAAAAGCCTGGGCTTTGAGATTGCGTTAGAATATTAAAGAAGGAGCAGAAGTAGAGAAAGGATGTTATAGAAACATAATGGAATTTGAGTTGGAAATTGGGCAGAAAGCAGAAAGTAGGAGGGCTGATACTGCGCACCATCGAATTACGTACCAGGCAAATTCGAGCGATTCAAAGGAATCGTGCAGCAACTGAAAACCACTTTGTATCGAGAAATAAAACAAAGAGAGGGGCGAAGGAGTAAGGATTCTTAGCGGCGGTCAGGGCAGAAAAAGGAGATACAAAGTATTTCGCACCGCGAAGATAATTAAAGAACATTCCGCTGAGAGCGTGAAGCGCACAGAAGCAAAAAGAAGGGTTGAAATAACGAAATCAACTAAATTGAAAGCTCGACAGGAGTAAAGGTAACAAGCGAGATAACGGTTTTTCGAAATCGATGGATAAAGGAGAGAGAAAATCCGAAAATCCTTGTAACTGAATTAAACGTGAAATTAACAAAGTTTAAAGGGAAATATCGTTATGTGATGCTTTTCATGTGACAATGCTAAATGTAAAATAATTATGTAGTTTACATTTGGCAATTGTTTAGGGAATTGAAGAATATACTGCCTGGTAAATTATCTAAAACTGACAATTATTTTATTATTGAAACTTATGTTTGTCTAATTAATTAGAAATTCAAATTCAGGATTTAATTAGTTAATAGGTATAAATGTAGTGATATCTAATAATTACTTTTTCGACCTACGATGGAGAGGGCATTCAATTTGAATATAACAGATTATAAATTTTTTGATAAATTTACAATAAACGTATGATAAATTTTTGGTAAATCCATAATCTCTATAGTTTCTACTATTTATGTCTTGTATCTATTTCTTGCTTTTACAATAAATACGCAATAATCCAGGAAATTGAACTGTCAGCAAAATTGCAATTCTTTGTTATATTTAGCAATTATTACCTATTTAATATATATTGCGCTGATAAATAAATTGCAATTATTTCCACTTTATTCTGCTATTGCAACGTAACTTTATGTTATTAAGTACTTCGTGTGCTTCGTAAACAATTTTCTACGCAAGCGTGAAGCGGTTAAACAGCCCATTTTGCGTAAAACCGGAAAAAGTTTGTATTGAAATTTCAAAGTGAATCAAGCACGTATAAAGAAAATATGTAAGAGAAGTAGAAGTTCTTGTTATTTA
>NW_017100654.1:61364-64470 GCF_001263275.1 Habropoda laboriosa | reverse complement strand
TTATTTTAAATGCGTTATCAAACGAATGTCATTAATATACGTAACAATTCGAAAAGTAATAGCGTTTTTTCTGGCCTTTCCAATTAAACGTGTACGGATAATTAGGTAACTAAGGAAGTCCAATAAAACCTGTAAAATTAGTTGCGTGTAAGTGATCCGTATTGTAGATTACTTTTGAAGTTTTCTTTGTAAACGAATCTTCGTATTTAGATTGCACGAATAATTAAACGATTCGAAATATTTTGAGTTAATTTTGAATTGAGAATTCTTAAACTTTTTGAAATTCTTAAAACCCTTGAAATTCTTAAAACTCTTGAAACTCTTGAAATTCTTAAAACACTTGAAATTCTTAAAATATTTATGACAGAATTTTCTCACCTCCGTTTGTCAATTTATCAAATTGTTAGATACCGTAACAAAATAGCTGTTATTCATTTTGCATTCCGATATATTTCTTCTTTTTACTTATGTTGATGGAGTGCATAACAGAATCATAACGGAATTAAAGCAATTACAGGAAGTAATTAAAACAACTCCATCCTTAATCCATTAATCATGAACACCTCGTGAGTGCAGGCTATGCTATACTAAAAGTCTGTTCTGGATAAAAATGGAATAAGTGATTCCTTTGTGTTAAGCCCAGTGTAAAAAATTATTATACAACAGAACTTCGTGTGTCAATAAAAAATAGATTCCCCCTGTTTTAATGAACTTTACAGCATTTTTTTCTCTTTTTTTTCTTGTTTACGTTGCAATTTTTTATTGTACCGACACTATTTTAATGAACAGCTAATTATGTGGAGCAATTATTATATCTGATTTAAAAAACGAAGTGTAATATTAACTGTAAATATAATATTACTTAAAAACAAATAATTAACATAAGTTTGCTTCATTTAAATATTATAATCTGTTATATTTATCTGATTAGTAGATTACGTATCCTAGTTTGTAATTTTTGCACACTTACAATTTAAAAGGTAACATTGATACTTCGATAAATAACATAATCTATATTTAACGAAACAATAGTCTTTAAAAGGTAACGAAGTTCGTATACTCTCGAGTAACTTTCAATTGTATGCTGTATTAGAAAAATACGAAACTTTCTTATGTCACGTCAAATCTCACATCAACGAAATATTTCTGAATAAATAAAATAATCTGTCAAATGAGTGTAATACCGAAACGTAAAAACAACAGCAGAAGAAAACCATGCACAGTTATTTTACATTTGTCAAACGCATTAACGTTCACCAGAATTTCATGAAAAACAATCTAAAATATGTGAACAGAATGGAATATTAAGTAACGAATCGTGTACGCATATTCCATTCAGTCGTACGTTCATTCATACTTTATTTCAGTTGAAATGTTAAATGTAATAATAACGAGATTTCGCATATCTCTAATAGACTCTGAAAGAGATAAAATTATCAATGTTTAATAATTGATATTAACGAATTGATATTGAAATTTAACGAAACTAATAAATTATTCGAAATATTTTCCTATCTAAATAAAATAGTTTTCGAAGATTGGAAAAATTCAATAAACACGTTAAAGTAAGTAGGGTGAAAATTTGTTATGTACTGAAATTATGCTGTTACTCTACTCTCCTAATGATAGTGTTTACACAAACATACTTTTTAAATCTGCAAAAAACGATTCTATTTCAATATACAATTGAAAACTATTTTTCTGTAATAATACGCTTATTCTCAACTGATTCACACTTTCACACTAAAACTGTATCACACTTTGAATATTGTTATTGAACAAAAATTGTTGGCTGAATTTTTTACAAAAAATTTGAAAATTAACACAATTTGGTACACGAAGAAACATTGTCACGAAATGTTTCATAATAATAATTAACTTGTGTATAGTTATTATGTACAGTAAAATCATGATACCGTGGGCCATGGATGACCCACGTAGCGTAGCGATACGTTTTCAATTTTCTAGGTGACGTATCGCTATTGAGAAATAATATGTAACATCATTTTTTTAATTTTTATTTTCATTAGCAATTAGAATACATTCCTATGAGCTAATATGCTGACTTGAGTACTGTTTTCAGCACCTCTTTATACAATATAATGAATGCAATAACGTGGGCCACGCGACCTAAATAGAAATTCACGTGAAATTGTCGCGGCACTCAACGTGTTAACGAAAAAATATAATATTAAAGAATGTATTGTAACACCAATAAAACATTGCCTATATAAATATCGTATATAATAGCTATGCTTCATACCTAACTCTTAATAAATACGAGTTGAGTGTTATTCGCTTATTTCTTTTAACGAATTTTCTCTCTTAGAAACAACATAACTCTTCAACTGATATTTTGCCAAGTTTATACCAAGAAACTTTTCCCTTAAATTTGCACGATGTTAAACAAGTGCCTAAAATAACCCAATTAGTCATAACACTTCGTTGCTTCAGCCGAAATTAAAAAGTAGTAAACCTAGAATTAAGAAAACCTGCAGATATGAATCATTTGATTGTTATATTCTAATTCATAAGAACAGAATTTAGCAAATATTTAACCCTTATAGTGCCGACCGAAAGAATTGTACCTAAGAGAAGAATACCGAACCAATTTGATGTAATTTGGTAAGGTTTGAGGGAAAAATCATTTAAAAAAAAGTAAGAATGATTATTAGATACTATTATTGGATTATTATTAACATTATTATTAGATATTATTATTATCATAACCAAACACCTTTATAATTATAAACCAAAACGCCAAGCAACCGCCACGGGTAGGAAGGGAGCAAAGTCGGGAAAAACCCATGAAGCGACACTCGACTCCAGGATCTCTTCCTGATCATTGATTGGTAGGAAGCAAGGTGCCAAAATTAGTATAAAACCGATGTACCCGCACAAGGTCGACAGATAGTCTTGAGGCTTCAGCAGATTTTTTGCAACTTTTCCTGCACGACTTCGACTTCATTTTTAATTACCAAATTTCTTTTCTATGATACCTAATGTCTCCAAAATCTTTTAGAGTATAGGGCGGATTTACGCCAGGTGACTCTACACCAAATTCAAGCAAAAATCTACACAGGCGCTGCCTGTTCAAAAAAAAAAA
>NW_017100654.1:46134-61348 GCF_001263275.1 Habropoda laboriosa | reverse complement strand
GATAGTCTAAAACAATACACCTAGAACGACACCCGTTCGAACTAAACATTAAATAAAACGACAGATAGTCTAAAACGATACTCCTAGAACGACACCCGTTCGAACTAAACATTTAACAAAACAACATCTAACACATTTCTGGAATTTTGCGCCTTTAACCAACCCGAAACGAAGGCGATCTCCACCGTTACGGCCCGTTCCGTAACAGAATGATATTTACAAAATTGAAAAAGGAACATATTACGAAATAAAGGGAGAATAAATTAATGCCAATTGTATTTCAATATTTGTTGAAAATCATACTAATAATACTTATTCGAAATCATTAGGAAAAATTGAAAAATCAGTTTTCTTTTATAAACAGTACTTGCAAATAAGAAGAATCATCGTTTGGTCATAGTTTGATGTATAACACGTAGTACAAAGCATAAATACTGCATTTTCGATTATTTGTAACAAAATTTCTAATATCAAAACACAAAACAGGAGTCAGAAGGATTACATACCTGCTACAAAACAAGTGATTCGTGTAGCTAGTATAACATCGCTGAAATACCATTCAAATATTATTATAAACATTTATAGTTAACCGGCTATTGAAAACGTGTAATATTTACTTATTATTACTTATTATTAATCGAGTTATAATTTTGCCTTCAGTATTCATTCGATACAAGATGTATGCAATCGGTACCTATCATCCTTGAAAAAATTGAGAAAACTACTTTTTTCCAAAATTTGAGAGTTCTTCTCTCGTCCAAATAAGTATAAAGCATCATATCCACTACGTCGACACCTCCCATAAATTTATTAGACGAGAGAGGAACTCTCAAATTTTGGAAAAAAGTAGTTTTTTCAATTCTTTCTTTTTGTTTATTTATTTATTTATTTATTCAACCATTTGAGACAGAGTTCTGACGCGATGCGAATAGTAAGGCGCCATCGCATACTCAACGATATATCGTCGTTGGCACTTTTCGCAAGTGTTGCTAACAATGATATATCGCTGTTCGGCACTATGAGGGTTAATAAATTTGCACAAATCATGTCTGCTGAAATTTCCTGTAACATAAACTAATCAAATTTCCTTATCTTATTTAGCAGCAAATTGGTGTTATCATTTTATCAAAAAATAATCATCGCTTTGCAGAAGTAACTACAAGTTGCACAATAATTATGTCAATATCTTTAGCGTGAAAATAAATGTTGATATACAGGGTGAACCGCGTAACATGATCACCTTAAATTATTCTGTTGTTAGTAGACCGATAGAAGTTTCTTTTGTGTCGCATAATATCGTTCAAAGGGGTTTTTATCAGTTACAACTTTCCCATCGTATTCTCTATAGACAATTGTACTTTCGCAATTCCTTCGAAATTATAGAACGACGTCTTGTTAAAATTTTTGGCAAATAAATTTGACCATTTTCTACCATCCTCCTTTCTCCTCCGTTTAATTTTTCCACCCTTGAACGCCTCTTCAAACTTGTCACACGGCTCGAACCTCCCTGTCTCGAGGATCTGTTCCTACCGTCGAGGTAATATCCGTTTAATCGAGCTGACGAGTGGAATTCGCGGTTCGAGACGCGACGCGTAACGTGGCGGAATAAGGAAGAGCCGCGTGATATCCTCGAGGAGTGCATTACGCTCGGGCTAGAGCTCGCTCGAGTGTTCTGCGTGCGGCCTGATTCCGGTGCCTTAGCATTTTCCGCGCGTTGAGCGCCGCGCATCCCGAACTTTCTCTCCGCGCCTCGAGGGAGACGTCGCCGATGCCACAGAGTATAAATATACTCTTGTCCCCTCGAAAAAAGGCGAAACGTCTGCTTATCGTCGAGCCTCCGCTCTCAGACGGTGTTTAACGCCTTTTGATTGATTTTCTGGAGGAATCGAGACTTCCTCGATGTAGACGGTAACGAGGATGCTGAAAGTCTCGACGATTAGGTGCAATTTTGTGGTGAGTACTTCGTCGTGACACGATGCAGACTGTGGTCTGTTTAAAATCATGCGAGTACTTGAGTTTCTCTTTCGAGTATTAAGTTTAGGATTGGTAGAGTTACTTTTAAATACAGCAAGGTACGTAGAGAAAGCTGGGCTAAAATCTCGTGGATCTGTTGGTGAAAATTATCTGGCCAGTGAAATTCCAACATTCAATCCATCACAGTATCAAAGTCCCAAAGGACCGGACGCAATTTCCCCCAAACAAAACTCCATCAACCATACGGTGAAACTTCACTCACCCCAGAGAATCGCTATCTTCGACTACCAAAAACGATCCACCCTGAAAATCCTATCCTCTCGCGAAACACGATCCTGCGTATCTAATGTGTCTCTCGTAATCCTATCGAATAAACAAAAATCCACGTTAAACCATGTGGAAAATAGGAGTCTAAAAGTCGCGAGATCATCAGAGGGCCACGTTATACTCCGCAAGCGGATATCTCGCGGTGTAGGAGAGTGTTAATGGCGCGCGTGCACGAGGTACAGGGGTCGTTTCCGGCCGGAAAGAGGACAGGTGAAAGTCGCAACTTGGCAGCAAGGGAGAATATAAACGGGTCTGTGAAAGAAGAAGAGGAGTGACGAGGAGGATAAAGGGAGAAGAGTGGACCAATCCCCAAAGCTGTAGCCAACCCCCGGGCTAAAGCCTGGCTAAAATTCGTTTGGTCCGCGCAGGGGCGGCTGCGCTCGCGAAGGCACAGCGTGGTCTCACGGGGGTGGCGCGTGCTCTAGAAGGCTAAGAAGCCCCAGAAGGGAAACGACGGAAGGGCGAGAACCCTTCAGGCGGCGACCCATTGACAGCTGCCGCTCGAAATAACCGTTCCCGGTCGATCGTGCCATAAACCGTTTCTACAGAAAACCTAACAACTTTCTTAGTGTTCAGAAATCTTTTTAAATTAGAAATATTGACGTCGTTTTCAGTATTTATAGTTAATAACGATTAGACGAGAGAGGAACTCTCAAATTTTGGAAAAAAGTAGTTTTTTCAATTCTTTCTTTTTGTTTATTTATTTATTTATTTATTCAACCATTTGAGACAGAGTTCTGACGCGATGCGAATAGTAAGGCGCCATCGCATACTCAACGATATATCGTCGTTGGCACTTTTCGCAAGTGTTGCTAACAACGATATATCGCTGTTCGGCACTATGAGGGTTAATAAATTTGCACAAACCATGTCTGCTGAAATTTCCTGTAACATAAACAAATCAAATTTCCTTATCTTATTTAGCAGCAAATTGGTGTTATCATTTTATCAAAAAATAATGCAAGTGCACTATAATTATTTCAATATCTTTAGCGTGAAAATAAATGTCGATATACAGGGTGAAACGCGTAACATGATCACCTTAAATTATTCTCTTATTATCAGTTATTTTTCTTTTAAATTTCCAAGGTCAACCTCTCTCCACGATGGATCTGCATTTCTCCGCAATGACTTTGAAATCTTCGAAAGAAAGAAACAACTGATAAGAAGTAGATATAGTATAGCCATCTTAAGGGACCTATTTGAAAAAAACTTCGATCAATCCACTGATAACGAAATAATTTAAAATAATCACGTTTCGTGGTTCACTCTGTATAAATTTGAATTACAACTTCAGTCAACAGATTCCTACTTCTCGTTCGTAAATCATCGACAACTTCTCATTTCGCACTTTTCACAAAAATAACAAAATTAAACGCTTAACAAATTTCACACTTCACGTACACGCATAAAGCTATTCCAACGAATCTCAGGTAAAATTATTCGTAACACTTGACTTGGCGATGCGATATAAATTTAAATACGACGAATATTAAGCGCAGTTTGGAAAATTGCTTTCTGGAAGTTTTATCCGAATCTCACATTTCATTTTTCACGAGGAGAACTTCGATCGAGAGTAGAATTTTTTCGCGTTTCACCTAGTTGCTGAAAGATTATCGATGGAGAGCATGTATCTGGTGCGAACGAGTCATGCTTATTTTATGGAGATGTAAATTTATGAGGAACAACCGTCGAACTTTGTGAAGTGTTCTCAGATGCTGGGGAACACAAATCATGCGACAGCTTGAACCTCGGTACTGGTTTGCCATTATTTCTTTCAAGACTCCGCCAGGCATATTTGCCATTCAATTTTACAACTTTCGAGCTGGCTGATTCTGCAGACAGGAAAGATTCTGCATGCTAAACTTTCTGCCATTTTTCTTTCCAACTTATTTATTTATTTATGCCTCAACTATGTGTATAAATTATCGCCTACAACCTAGCTAGATGAGACCGGTGAAATTCATAACCATATTGACAGTATTTCATATTCTAAATTACGAGAAGAATGTACGTCGACGAATTTGTATTTGTACTTGTACTCTTGTCTGTATTTATGATTAATTTCTGAACAAACTACATATTTCGGTTATTACTTTTGTTAATGCCCGTGGTTGTGGCGATGAACTTTCGAGCTTTGTGGATGTTTACACCATGTTGTGCCGTCTAGATACTGGTTCGAAGGACCACCCAAATGATTTGGACTTGTAAAAACTGATCTATGGTATCGCGAGATGTGAGCTGGTTGCTCCTTGGTTCTCCTTGTTCGTGGTGGTTGAACGACTACTCGACGACTCAACTCTCCGACCCGTTACATACAGTTGTGCCGTTCGGAAATTCGTGGTTTATGGTATGTTCGTAGGCTATTGAGCGCGAGGGACACAAATTACTAAAAATCTAGCAAAGCAATTCTAGTGACCCTCGCAGGATGTAATTAGACCCGTGCAAGCAATAAACGAAAATCCTGAACTCAAAAATAACCGTTCCCGGTCGATCGTGCCATAAACCGTTTCTACAGAAAACCTAACAACTTTCTTAGTGTTCAGAAATCTTTTTAAATTAGAAATATTGACGTCGTTTTCAGTATTTATAGTTAATAACGATTAAAGTAGGTTATCTGAAATTTTTGAAAACAATTATCCAGCATTATTTAGAAATGTTTGCAACTATTTAAACGATGTAAATTTCTGAATTTTCGAGGCAATTTAACTGAATTACGTAGAACGTACGTTGAACAAGCACCCAAAATGAATTCACAGAAACCTAATCGTAAGTTCTTCCCATAACATATGTGTACGTATACAATATTCGATTTCGTCTTAACTCAAGCTTAGTGCAAAGTTTCCAAAATAAATTTCAACTAGATATATTGCGAATAAAGCCTGCACGCATCCTAGGTGAATAAATGTTAATTAATTCTAGATTATCGAATGAATTTTATTTAACTTTTGTCCGTACTTTCCGTATTTTATTTCACAGTTACTCTAATTTACTGATTTAGTAACCTATTTTTTAATTATAAATAATTCATAATCTCAGTATAGAACGACAAATTAACACTAATAGAAACTACTATTTCATTACAAAATGTTTTTAATAATTTAATAACAAACATTTAACGATAAAAGTAATTTAATTTAATTTGATAAAATATTATCTCACAATTACGAAAATATTACACGAAATATTGTACGATCAAGCACTCGTCCATTAGATCGTAGAATATCAAAGAGATCGCAGGAACTGCGTTAAAGTAAAAGAGAAAAGAATGATTTACCGGTCCTTTGTTTATCCTTACCTGGCCAGCGAACGGTTCGTCGTTCTCATCTAGGTTCATATCATCAATATCTTTCGTACTCTTCGTATTCATAGGTATTCGTAACCTCACTCTATCACATCACTCGATGAAAACTTGTCGAAGTATGTTTACAATTTCATCGGTCTTAATAAAGGAATTAACGTGAATAACTAACTTATATATATCAATTATCACTGTTACATTACGTATACGAAAATCAACAAGTAACTAGCGTATTATTTATTTACATAATATTCAACGAGAACAGATATACAAATAAAAACAAAAGAATATGATTATAATATACCAATATGATTATCAAAGAAACTGAATTATTTCAACCTATTATCCTCGATTAATTTCTACGATATTACGTCATCGCGCTATTTCTAAACAAACATCTATTTCTTCTTTCTACGTCCACAAGTCCAAACAACTTCGTCTCTGGTGTACTTATCAGTGTCTGACAAACACGCTCGTTCCGTTTCATTTTAACAAACAATCACGGACACCGTCATCGTCAAAATATCGTTTCGCGTGTTTCGCTGCAAGAAGCGATCCTTTCCGATTAATCGTTGCTCGAGTTCGACAGATCAGCGCAGGTCGGAGCGAAAGAAAGATAGACGGAAGTTTGTCTATGGCTTTCACAGGCAGTTTCCGCTGTTTTACACACTTGTTCCTTGTTCAAAGGCAACAACACGCGCGGGTTTGATCGATCGTGAAAATCGATTGATCGAACGAGATGAGAAAGCACGTCGCGTCGCGTCGCGTCGGAGGCACGCGTACCAACGAACTGACTATAAGAAACGGCATCCGCAAGAACGCAACCTCACCTCACGGCTTTCGGTTGAATTAACACAAAGCCAGCTGATTGGTAGGTTGCTCGCGAACCGAGGAATCTTCCGGCCTTTCGAGAGGACCCTCATCCTGCCTTCTTAACAAACGTAAATACACCTGTTGGATTTTACGGGTACCTTTGCATTCACTATTCGACTTTCCTACAGGAGCGTTCAGGCGATCGATATTATATCGTCGACGTTTCAGGGTTCCCGACATTATCGTGCGTTTAAAGAGGTCCTCAGACGATCAATTTATATTGTCAATACAACAGGAAAATAATAAATAATGAATAAATAGGATGAACGTTAATTATCTGTTTGTCATCAATATTTATAGTTTGTCGATAAATATTGACAATATACACATATCCCTCGAATTACACGGTAGATACGTTCGACACAAAATCGTGCAAATCGAAACCGTGTAAAACGAGACAGAGCTTGCATATGAAAAAAGGATTGGAACTAAATTTTAAGCCGTGTAAATCGAATAAAAGAATATAAAGAAAACTCGTAGATACGTTCATAATAACCGTGTAAAATGAGACAAGGATGTAGTGTGTTTGTCGAATCGTCTCGAGATTTGGAAAACGAGCGGATCATACAGAAGAACAGGGAGTAAAACAGTAGAACTACGTTGTTATTGATATCAGAGAGTGCGTGAGAATTTATTGCGAGATATAATAAGAGACCGTTGATCAGATTATCATTATTCCTTTTTACGTGTGTTTATAGTTGTCATGAAATTATTGTTATAAAATATATTGCTATTGAACTTATTATCACGTGTTATACAACCACAAAGGATTGTATTGGAAAAATGGAGATTGGTTAGGTTAGAATGCTCTAATACATTCAAAACGTATTCAAAGACGTGAAATTTTTATGTAAAAATAAAGAGGTAAAAAAATAAAAAACAGTGTTCAATCTTCGTCGGAACATTCAAAAGCTGGGACTCGGTTTTTCTTTGCTTGTGGAACAATATCACTGTCCGAGTCGCTAACATTAATTTCTCACGGTTAAACCCGTCGTTGAGTTACAACAAAATGCATAATCGAAGTAAAACAAAATATTTTCTTTTTTTTGAAATTTGAAAACCGTGCTAAAGCGAAACCGTGTAATCCGAGGGACGGGTGTATGAGCCAAAGTGACTAACTCCATAAAATTAAATTTATTAAATTTGTTTTATTTATGAAAATTGGAAGAATATCAAAAGGTGGAGGTAATCATTTTGGCTTCCGTTAATAATGTTGAGAAATCTGAAATATTGACATATGAGTCGTTTTTCTTTTATTCAAGGGTTTGCGTTTGAATTGATTCAAAAATACTGGCGAACGTTAATAATCTCGTCTAATGTTTCTGAAATTGTGAACACGTTAAATTTTACTGTGTGATAATAGTTATTAATATTGTTAAAGAAACACATGGTTCGTTTAGCTAGAAATGGACTTATACCATTTTAAAAAAAAGCATTTGTGCAATAACATTTAACAGTTAAACTTCTTTTGACGAGTTCTTGAAGATATTGTAGTATATTGACTTTGTAATTATAAATATGAAAAGGAAATATCCATGTTTAGCTGAAACTAACCTTAACTGATTTTTTTTCAAAACTGGACTTATACCACTTTCAAAAAAACCGGCTCGTACAATAATAATCGTGTGAAGGCCCCTTACGATATTTCTGGATGACTGCAACTGTAATTTGTGAATGACCGATTATGGTAATCTTGAAATGCTCATTTTGTTCCATTACGATTTCTATGCTTATGCAAGTGATTTTTATTTATGTACTTTGTTTTGTACACGTCAATTGAAATATGAAATATTTGCAACAAAAGCAGAACTAGAATGAGTAAAATAAACTGCAATTATTAGCTGAATTTTTGGGATATTATTTTTACCATTTACAGTAGAATGTCGATTATCAGAACATCGATTAAAGATCAGCAGCTAAGAAATATTAGAAAATAAATAAAGGTGCTGAAGAAAATTGCTGAGTGTTCGTGCAAAAATTGCATATATGCAAGTGATTTTTATTTATGTACTTTGTTTTGTACACGTCAATTGAAATATGAAATATTTGCAACAAAAGCAGAACTAGAATGAGTAAAATAAACTGCAATTATTAGCTGAATTTTTGGGATATTATTTTTACCATTTACAGTAGAATGTCGATTATCAGAACATCGATTAAAAATCAGCAGCTAAGAAATATTAGAAAATAAATAAAGGTGCTGAAGAAAATTGCTGAGTGTTCGTGCAAAAATTGCATAATATCAATATTTACAAAATATTTAAAAACAAACGAGACAGAGTTATTCGAAAAATCCGATTATCCGAACAGCACGTTTTAAGTCGTGTATTTTCGCAGCAAGCAATGTCCACGGTGTTTCAAACGTATTGTTACACTTTTAATACAGTCTTAATAATAAGAAACGAAGCCTTCATTTGTATTTCATTAAACTTTCTCCAGTTCGTACCTCGAATAATAGTGAAAAGAAGTACAGAACTGAAAATGTACGAGTACTTCTTCTACAATACGAACGAAGTGTAGAAGTGGATTTAAGTCTGTACACGTACAGACGAAGTGATTGTTTGAAGTCAAGGAATGTCGAAGAATATTCTTGTTAATATTTTCTTCAAATAATACGGCGCATTCGTAACAGTGTTGAATTCCGATGCTCTTAGCTGTTTCTTCGTATATCGCATGCATACTTATTCTTTTAAAAAGGAGAAAAATGTTCTGGCTACGTACATACATCTGTCTTATATGAAATCAAAGAATGCACGCAACATGTAAACAGTATTTGAATCCTTGAATACCTTGAATTTCGATATGTACGCTGGGATTGCATTTCTGAAAAGATCTCCATTCCATAAACGGTTGAAACGCGTACATAATATCTATTGATTAAATACTTCTGCTTTTAATTTTACCTAATTTTAATATACAATAAATCAACGAAATTTTGTTATTACTGAAATTCGTTATTACTGAAATTGCAAGAAGAACTAAAATTACTGAAACCATAAAAATCATGTCAGGCACTCATTCGTTTAATATCGATTTCTTTAACGAAACTTTATCGATACTACGATTTTTAGAGCTATCATTCTATTTAAGAAATGTCCTGATAATGTTTCAAATTATGAAATAATATTTACTTTCTAAAAGAATATAAAATACGTTTAAAGTATTTTTCCTGACAGTGAAATATTTATTATTTAAAGCCCTGATGTGTAATTCAAAAAAAATAATAAGTACCAGCTTCTTGTTGTTTAAAGCACAATTTTTATTTACTAAAATTTAACAAATTTCTGGAAATAATTTAAAAGTGAAAAAAGTGGACAAACTAAACTCTCTTTAACTTTTATATTTCAAATAAGCTATAATTTAATTGTATATTTGAAAATTGCATATGTATATGCAGGTCAGGTTTTCATTTGGAAGGAATAAAGGGGTGTCTTGCCAGTACAACGCAGAATTTTGAATATTACGAGTTCAAATTCATATTCTTCTATGTTTTATTATACTTCTTTTTTATTTCAGCTCAAAGAAACTTTCGACAGAAAGTTATAAAGCTTTATATGATTTTTACATGGATTTTAACATCTTTCTTTTTAATAATTCTTACACTAGATTTGTACAGTAATGCGATGATTTATTATTTGCTAGAAAAATTCATGCATAAATCTATGACCAAATATCTACACCAAAATTTTCTTACCCGCTAAAACTTTCACTTCTGCTTATTTGGCCAGTACATTTTTAAATTAATGGTAAGTATTTTGTGAAATAAATTATCAGTAAAAATGAATATTTTGCTCAGTATAAATAATTAATTGTTAATACAATTTTATTTATTTGGTCGGTATTAATTTGATTAATAAAATTATAATTTTTGGCCAACAATTTACAATACTGACAAATTATTATGTTTACCAATATTTTAATGAAAATACTGAAAGTTTTTGTAGATAATATTGACAACTTATATTACATACTGATGTTTTACTTTAAATGCTGACCATTTATTTAAAATATCTAATAAAAATTTTTTAAAATACTGATCCAATAGCAGCCTAAAACGTTATGTTGTAAAACACGCTTTTACATTTCTTTTGTTATTGCTAGTCAATTACACGATCCCCATTTTTATCTACAACATTTTCCCATCTTTGTTTCAGGCTCGTAACTCTTCAGTAAAGAACAATCTGCAGTTAAATAGCTCAACGATTGTGCAGCATTTTTGACACTATTTCCATACATTAACTTTTCTCAAGATACAAATAAGATACATAAAATGGACGCTTGGCTTAGACATCCGCACACCAGGCTACTTGGTGCTGGAGGAATCAAAGAGAGAGAAATTAAGAGTAAAAGCAGGAATTAGAGCTTGGAAATTTGAGGAGGGAGTAAGGAAGGACGTAGGGAGAAAAATAGTGAAGGAATGTCCGAAGGAAAAGGAAGCAAATAAAGAACAAACTAGAACCGGAAAAGAGAGAGAGGAGTACTTAAAAAGAAACGGATTAAGTCAAGCGGGGGTGGATGAGTTGAGAAGAGAAGGAAGAGAGGTAACGGAGAGGATAAGGAGAAGAGACAAAGGAGTGCAACAACAGAGGCAATACGCAAAAATAGAACAGTCCAAATACAACATTAGGTACAAATACATCAGAACTATAGGACTACCAGAATACTCGAGCAAAGAAGGAAGAGGCCAGAAGTTAATAGCCCAAGCGAGATGAGGGAATTTAGAAAACTGGAACAAGTACTGGGAAGAGGAGGAAGGAAGGAGATGCGATTTGTGTGGTGATAGATTCGGAAATCTGGAACATTTAACAAGGGACTGCAAAGAAACCGACAGGGATATCAGGATGGAAGACGTAGTGAGTGGGAGACAGGACAGAAAGATTGTAGAGTGGCTCGAGAAGCTGGAAAAGAACAGAAAAGAAAAAAGAGAGAGTGGCTGAGAACACCAAAGAGAATATTAAAGTATAAGGGAGGGGTAACAATTAATGGGTAACAAGTAGGGTGATAAGGTAGTAGAGTACGAGGGAATGTGAATGGAAGAGAGAGAGTGAGAGAGAGAGAACGAATCGAATGAGTGAATAAGTTTTATGAAACGTAGGTTATTGTAAACCAAGTCAAATTCATAGCTGTAAGGCTGAATAAATAAATATATATATTATTACATTAACTTTTCTCTGTCATAAAAGTGCCGAAGTAACGATAAAAAATTGTAGTTCCCCAATGCAATACTTGGTAAACATACAGGGTGTCTGTTTTATCTCAATACACCTAAATATTTTTTAAGGAAGTGATGTTAGGAAAAAAATGTTTTAACAAAAGTTGTTTGGTATAGAGGGGGACGTTATGTGGTGTAAATACTTTTTTTGTACTGGGTATGGTGAGGGAGATTTCAAAATTAGTTTAATTTTTTTAAATGGAATGCTATATCTTTTTATACATAATATGATAGTGTATGTTAAGACGAGTCCAACGAGGTGCGAATAGAGTCATTTCCTTTCATGGAAGGTCGTAAAATTGCAAAAAGCGGGAGCCGGACCACATCACGTTCCTCACTGTCGCGTGTGTCTGTTTTATCAAAGGAAATGACTTTGTCCGCACCTCGTTGGACTCGTCTTAACATACACTATCATATTATGTATAAAAAAATATAGCATTCTATTAAAAAAAATGAAACTAATTTTGAAATCTCCCTCACCATACCCGATACAAAAAAGATATTTATGCCATATAATTTTCCCCCTTGTTTCAAACAACTTTTGTTAAAACATTTTTTTCCTAACATCACTTACTTGCAAAATATTTAGGTGTATTGAGATAAAACAGACACCCTGTATAGAATGCAATTTTTTTTTCTTGTTGCTATGTGTTCCCTCCAGTTAAACTTGCTATATAAATGAAGTCTTAAATATCAGAAATGGAAAGTGGTGTGCATTGCCCTTTCCTTAGGGTAAAGATTATGTGAACTGATTTGGTGTCGTTAATTCTAGAAATATATAGATGGAAAATTGCTGTAAATAACGACAGGAATGATAAGTAATCGTAACGAGAAATAAAACAAAAGAAACTTGAATGTCTACGTTACAACCTAATCTAAGAGACGAATTCGTTTAATATGAACGAAAGCTGAAAAAATATATTAACTTTCCTCATCAAGAGTCGTGTATTTATTTAATTTCAAAGACCGAAGCATTAAAAACTTTTAACAAACCTAAATCGGGAAAGTGTGAAAAATGAAAAATTCTGTATATTTGAAATATACATAAAAACTACCATATGTAACGAACATGGGAACAAGAAGACACTTTCTCTCTCGTAAATATACCTCCCCGAAGAAGAAGGGAAGAGAAACGACGATAGTCGGAATATCCTCACTTTCAGTTTGAAGTACGTGAATGATATCCCGATGAAATAAACTCAACCATCTAGAAAAGGTAACCTATTTCACACTGCACGTCTTACAAACGTGTCAGAGAAAATTCTGATCTTCACGAAAAAAAAAACAAAAGCTCCACGGTCCCTCGTAAATCTTTCCCCTCTTATACTTACTACTGTTCGCCTAACTTACACGTGAAGATGACAATTACGGAGGCAAGACAAAATTGAACAGTAAACTTTTTCAAACTTTTTATTTAAATAATGAAAGAAAAGGGAAGTAGCTTATTAGGTCTATGCAAAAGTTTCCATCGCTTCCAATGCATGCTTCTTCGTTATTTAAATTTTCACAGCTGGTATTTACATCGAATATTGTATTAATATTGTCTTATTAGTATTCTTATGCCAAATGAATGTATATGTGTATAATAAAAAAAAAATGCACATTCTTTAAAAAAATACGATGGGAACTTTTGCATAGACCTAATATTTTCTGAAAATATAATACATCTTTTATGGAGCTTTTAAATTTTTTTAATAATTAAATAGGGGAGAGTCGTGCAGTACCAGCCAAAGCTAGATCTCGCTCATACTGTTAGCTGACTGCACTATTGATGGAAAAACAAATAAATACCATAGCTCTGAGCAACGTATTTCGGCGACGTTCTGTTTTCTTCAGTATTACCAGAGTTCTAAGACGTTCAACGTTTACGCTGGTGCTCCGTACGACAAAAGTTATTTTTCATAGCTGCAATGGTTGGGCTCACGTGGAGTGTACGGATCAAGAAAATATCGATCACTTTACCTGTAATATTTGTAGACGTACCTAAATAAAAGTTCTATTGTTTTTTTAAATGATTTTCACTAACATCATTTATTACTTAGACCTTAAAATCTACCAACTAAGTAGCTCGCCGGTACTGTACGACAATTTTTCGTTCGCTGCAAATTACAACTTTTTTATTTCTACCAATTATTTATCTTTGTGAGAAAATTTAAGAAAAACCATTTGTTACCTTTTATACTGCAAATTACTTTTTTGAAATTTCATTTTTACCAACATTAGCCCAAGTTATAGTACAAAAACTTAGAGTGGCCGGTACTGCACGACACTCCCCTATGTGTATTGTATGTTTAAGTACGTATTTTACGTTATTGATACGTTAAAAGTGATTCATTTATTAGGCTTCTATTCATTGGGTCAGTGTTTGAAAAAATTTGTATTCAATATTTTAAATAAATGGTCAGTATTTAAAATAAAACATCAGTACGTAATGTAAGTTGTCTGTAATGTAAACGTGATAATTTGTCAGTATTTGAAATTGATGGCCATTGTGTAATAAAATATTGCAATCTAACCTAACCTAACGAAACATTTAAATTTTATTGACCAAAAAACAAATGAATACCGACCAAATAAACGAAATTGTACTGGCAATTCATTATTTACACTGAGAAACATAAAAAATACTGAGCAAATAAATAGAAGTGCTTTTATTATATGTTATTAATGTGTTCAATATTAATGGAAAGGGAACTGAAAATACAAGGATTCGTAGTTAAAATAAAAAATACATTGTTACTACTCTACATCTAACTTTCAACGTTGCGAAAACTATCCTTTAGTATGAGTTTAAAAAACAGGTCATAATACATCAAAAAGTTATTAAAACGTTTTTGTTTGGTGAATAACCTTGGATAATGGATTGGAATTTTTATCGGGGCAACAAATATCGTTATTTTGTGCAATTTATTTTGTGTAGCGTATGGAGAAGGTTAGCTTCCTTCGCGTGTTGCAGTAAAGTGTCACGTCCTTACCGCGAGTCTTTCTGAAAATTAAAAACCCAACGTTTTCACAACAGAAGCGAAATAAAGAACTTTCATGATGAAACTTTCGGTTGAAACAGAAAATTGGAAAACAAGAATTTTAGGAAATAAAAAACGTTCGTATAATTTTTTCCCTATCGCACGCAGTACGATTAAATTTGGTAAAAGTTTTAATACAAAATTCTAGATTCTCACTTTGATCATTCCACGCGATTATTCTCTAAACGTAGTAGCTGTTGGAAAATACATTTGAAACGAAATTTACTGCGTTTCAGGAGAAACATCTTACGATAAGCACAGCTTTAATGCCCAATATTTTGCAAAATATACGTCGAAACTGTCTTTATTGAATTATTCACGAAAATGTAAATTAAAAATGTTATCGAAAGCTGATCTGACCTCTAGAAATCGACAAATGAGCCGTTTATTTTGAAAGTGAGGCAAGTCCATTTTTGAAAAAAATGGAGTTAATGATAACAATCGACTTGCACCACTTTCAAAACAAACGGCTCAAATGCAGAAAGGGGAGAAGAAAAATGAGGG
>NW_017100654.1:44010-46084 GCF_001263275.1 Habropoda laboriosa | reverse complement strand
ATTTTTACATAACAAAGATAATTAATTTTGAACAGACTGTTTCGTTATTGTCTTTCCTTCACATTTCTTCTTTTCTTCCTTCCGCCATTTTCGAACTCTCCAGATCAGACCAGTTTTGGTAGCATTTTTAATTTACATTTTCGTGACCTTTCGATCTATATAAAAAAATCTATGCGATTCTGTTATCAGTTGAATAGTGTTCCTTACAAGAGTGAAAGAAGTTGCTGACTAACAACAAGAGTATAACGGTTTAAAGTTTGGATAAGTAGTATGCGAGAAAGTTTCACAGAAGAAGAGTGTATCAGAGAGACGGTCTTTAGGTTAGGTTGGCCATTGCAAACTTATGTTAGTCCCAAGGAAGGAATGTGTTGTATTAACAATTATCCGCGGTGCCTAAACAAAAGGATTAAATTTCTTATGTATGAAAGGCTGAGTCTGCGATCGATTAGGGAGTTCCCACGATGCTTTGCGTCATCAAATCGGATTTCCGCTGATGAATAATTATGAAAGCGTGAGAAGAGAGGCACTTTGCTCGGAACGTAACGGGAGGAACAACGTTAAAATTTCTACAGGCATACTATTCAACGATATCATACTGTTCTACCACTCTGTTCAAACTGTGGTTCTTTCTTTGATATTTCTGCCAGTCTTTCAGTAATTGTACTGTTGGATGCAAGGAGGGCCTCAGGGCGCGCTCAGACTCTTTTTGAGTACAATTCTTAATTAGGTTCTGCATTCTTTTCTACACATGCACTCTAAATTTCGTTGTTGCACTTTTAAAATTGACGGAGTTAGAGCAAATTGGCCAACTGATTCTTACTCTTCTAAAAGTAGATTTGAGCCAAACATAAATCAGTCAGAATGTAGTACGATTTTCATATATGAAGTATTCAATTGTTTTCCTCTTGTGTTTCCATTAAATGTAACGAGGTTAACCAATTTCTTAGTTTTGTGATTGTGAACGGATTTATCGTAGTAAACCAGAAGAACTGAATATTCGGATAGTACAGTAGACAGTGTTCAACGAGGAAGACTAGAATTTTTTCATCGTTTTTTAATTACTATATTGCTTTTTTTTATTGATCCCAAAAAAGAGGCCACATAGAGAGTTATACGACTTTACATTAACTTTTGCATATAATTTTTACATTACTGGTTTACTACTTCTCGGGGTGCTTGAGGTTTCAAACGACAACTGTAGAAAATTTAAATATGGAAATTACATTTTTTAAGAAAACGGTATACCTAGGAAGCTTCTATATCTGGTTTATAAACCAATGATCCCATGTTTAGCGGTGGGTGAAGATTGTGTTTTCTTAATACTATATATTTTCTTCAAATATTATGTAAATGTTAGATGAATAATAGAAAATAATGTTAAAAAACGATACTGTTTTCTGTATATCACTGTTTTACGCAATAAAGGCCTCAGAGGACCATAAACAAAATTCATTTTATTCGTTAATATATTACATAATTTGAATTGTGTTAATGAAACTATAAAGGAAAAATATAAATTTTTTAACATTATAGACTGTTTTATAGACACTACATATAAGTAATATTTAATTTTTAAATGTTTAAAGACGTTTTTCTCGAAACTGACTTCTGTCACTGAGGCCTTTCTTGCATCCAAAATTACAATTCCAGCTTTATCATGGATATTTGCGCTGTGGTTTCTGCTGTAGTAATCTGTGAGATATCTATTTCTTTGGTTATAAAGTGGCTATACGATCCTTAATGAAGCAGAGAATATTATTTGGAGAACTAATTAATGGAAAACTTGCAGTACGCGGTAATTTCAATTATTTTCAATCTAAAATTGTTCTTTACGTTATAACATTGTTCTTACTTCGCATAAATCCTCTAAAACATCGTTACCATAATTCGGTTCGTCTTAAAGCCATTCACAGGCCAAAATGTTAACTCCACTTTTCGAATTTTTAAAATTTTAGTGCCAAAGCACTTGATTGACGCTCATCTTTTTATATTTAAAATAAATTTCCTTAATAATTAGGCTTAACATCGCTAAATGACAAAAATGTTTACGAATAATAAATAATTCATTTCTGCC
>NW_017100654.1:11790-43793 GCF_001263275.1 Habropoda laboriosa | reverse complement strand
AACATCCCTACGAAAAAACTTAACCTAGGACCTAATGAACCTGCCTAATTTGGAGCAACTCCGTCGTTATGAAATATCCATAAAATGTATATGCACAAAATTCCATTTGTTTAGTGTTAAGGATACTTAACTTAGACCAGGTTTACGATACGAACGCGACTCTCTGCTATTTTTGAGATTAAGGTTTGAATACGCGTTTCATGTTTTCGTTCGTTAATTATTCCTTATTGTCAGCTTTGAGATTAAGGTTTGAATACGCGTTTAATGTTTTCGTTCGTTAATTATTCCTTATTGCCAGGGAGGCTCCAAACCTCTCATAAAAACGGAGAATTTGGAGTTTCTTCGTGCATCTCAATAGCAATTGACGTATCATAAACCCGTGCGAGCCCAGGCACATTCTCGCGAGCGAGCGGTACCGTTACCCTGGGTTTTTCCCATAAGTCCAGGTGACGCGTTCTTCACGCAAAACACCCCCTTCTTGAGGGTGAGTGGTTGGCGTTGGGCGGTGACCAAGGCCCAAACTTGAGCGGGAGTCTTGGCCTCCCACCGAAATCTCGCCCCCGTCAAGGGACCCAAATGCAACATTTGGAAGGGGAAATGCAAGGGCTGAACGGGGCAAAGAGTCAACGAGACCGGGAGAAAAAATTGAGAAGTAGAAGCAAAAATTCAGTCGATCACACAGTCGCTACATCATCCAGCAATTCTAGACGACGTGTCAGAATTGAACATTTAGTGAAATCTTCTCCTTTTGACATCCCTAAGCTGAGTGTACATCAGCTCAAGATGGGTCAATAGTGATTGAGAGCATACGATTGGAAAGCTTTCTTAACAAAGTGAATTGCTGAATTCCAGAAATACGACAGTCCTTAGCGAAAGGCGTACAATTAAAAAATTAAAGAACGATATATCTGAAACGACGGGTGCTTTACTTCCTTCGCTCTCTAAACCTAGCTGAATGTTCGTAATCGATCGTATGCGACAATGGGACAGACACATTCAAAAATATTTGTGACGATAAAAGAGGTTAATGCGTGAAAACTTGGCATATTTACACCACGTCACCGTCAATATTTTCAAACATAAGCAAAAGTAAACGTAATCTGCTAATTAATGCATTAACATAACAACTGAGTTCTGTGCAATTGTCTGAGCATTAGATAAATGTTTAACAACGATTTTCGTGAAAGCGAATCTTTGGAAGAAAAAATCTTATGGGAATTTTTTCCCCTTTTTTTGTTTGTAGAATCATTCATCTGTTTGTTTTGCGATGAATTTCGCTATTCCGGTAACTTTACGTAAAATTACAAGATCCTATAGATTGTCGTATGAAAGTGAGATAAGAAATTTGTCTATCGCACAAACGGTATGCACGGATTGAAAGTGCATACTGAAAGCTGTTACGTACTTGTTCAATAATGCATCTAATTCTTTTCATTGTCTATTATTACTCGACAACATTTCGATATACTTTCCACTATTTTTTCGGCATATAAGGCAGCTGTTTGTTGTTGGATTATTACGAGAAATGAGTGCGTGTGTGTAGTGGTAACAGCAAAAATGATCAACATACTGAAACAGGTTAATATAAACATATACACTACCGGCCAAAAGTTTGGAATCACCGAGCATTGTAATTTACACGAAAATTTCCAGAAAAAAGTCAGAAACTTTGAGAATTTTTTATCATTCGAATCAATTGTTACACATAAAAATTGTAGAATAATTCTCGACGTTACCTACTTGCATAAATTAATAAGTAATAATATTTATTGTACATCATTATTGGGATCTGTAAATTTCATCTAGACATTTAAGAAGTAGAGCGACTTTTCACATTCCAACGCACAAATCGAAATACAGTATATCTGACTCAATAAATCGCATTTCTACTTTATACAATTCCCTTATGCATGAAGTAAACCTTTTTAATGTATCACTAGCCACCCTCCAAAGGAATCTTCAACAAGTCCTTAGAATGGCTGAAGTATAATAGACGTAGATTAATATTGTATAAATGTGCCTGTACTAGCTGTATAAGTTTGTAAAAAAGGGCATAGCCCGTCAATTGTATTATTCAATAATAATAATAATAATAATTGACAAGAGATGAATTAATAAAAGTAGAATTGAGATAAACTTCAAATCTATGAAAAATTAGCAGCAGATTTAATATTGATGAAAAGTGGGAGGTGGTTCCAAACTTTTGGCCGGTACTGTACCTATAGAAGAATGACACGGTAACCATCTATTTAGTATGGGTAAACGCTGATATGGTTCTTCTTTCTTCAACGTCTTGTCGAGCTCTTATCATTGCGTAGTGACGTGCCTTCCTGGCGTATAAAATTAAAGAATAGTTTATAATTGAAGTACCACCTTTTAATTTATTGCCTAAATCCAATACTTGTATTAATAATTTCAGCATAGAAGTACGTTTCCCTCGTACCTTTCGTTTTCTGATGCTCGATTTGCTTCAATTCCTCGAAAGTAGGAGCAGATATTGGGGTATCACTGAATTAAAACACATAAGGATCGTCGTTGCGTAGAAAGAGAACATTATTTGACAGAGATTTTGACGTTGCGTGACATGTGCATGGTAAAACAGAGAATGAACGCGGAAATGGAGAAAATAGGGCTATTTAAGGGTTCTGGGAAGATGGACTTTGGGTTGTGACTATGCAGGAGAGTTGGAAGGTGAAGAGTCCAGTATGAGTAATGGTGAAAGAGGGTGACTCGTTGTAAATACAGATAAAACTAAGGACTAAGAAGGAAAATATTTGAGGGTGTAACAGTTTCATGGTTGGCCACAGAAAATAGCACAACTGGTTCTTCAACTCTCTAAACAATATATCGTCCTAATCATGATTATTATTTTGACGAGCCTGTGTTAATGCCCGTAGTTGTGGCGATGAACTTTCGAGCTTTGTGGATGTTTGCACGATGTTGTGCCGTCTAGATACTGGTTCGAAGGACCACCCAAATGATTGGGACTTGTAAAAACTGATCTATTTCCTATACTGATCTAGTTCCTCCTTGGTTCTCCTTGTTCGTGGTGGTTGAACGACTACTCGACGACTCACTCTCCGACGTCGCGTCTCGGACGTCCGTGAGCGGCATTTTTGTTGGGACATGCTGATTGGTTAATGGTTAACACGTTAAACGCCCAGCCTGTTTTGCTTACCGTTCCGTTCAGGCCACACTTGGCCGTGGGCATGCACACAGTGGGCCATGCGATCTATAAACAGAAGACAACTAACGAAAAGTATACTGTCAGTCGCCGGTGACTGACATGGCGCTTAACGTGTTAACGATTGCATTTGCCAATCAGCGTGTCTAATATCGTCTTTGCCGCCCTTCCAGTGCGCCCTTAGCGCGCTGTCACCTTGGAAGGGTGGGAGACGGTCGCGAGGGGTGGGCGGAAGGTCCCAAAAATCTGGAATTTCCTCCGGGTGACTAATCGGCAAGCGGACCGTTACATACAGATGTGCCGTTCGGAAATTCGTGGTTTATGGTATGTTCGTAGGCTATTGAGCGCGAGGGACACCTAATTACTAAAAATCTAGCAAAGCAATTCTAGTTACCCTCGGAGGAGGTAATGAGACCCGTGCAAGCAATAAACGAAAATCCTGAACTCAAAAATAACCGTTCCCGATCGATCGTGCCATAAACCGTTTCTACAGAAAACCTAACAGCCTGTACCAATCAATTTTCAGCGTACGTATTTTTGTAAGCAAGGACACCTAATCTTCTGTTCTAGACCTTCTGCGCCTCTAAACCTTCTGTCTACTCTTTAAGACCTCTTGTTTATTCGATGCACTTTAAGCCAGAAACTCTGCGTTTCTACAGTCCAGTAGTGCACATAAGCGTCCGCATTTTTGCACACTTAAGTGTCCGTCGCTATCCCCACCAATTCTTGGAAATGGGACTTCGGAGTGGAGTTTAAGAGTGCCGAGTGAAACAAAGTAATTCAATATCGACTCCTGAATGTGAACAACTGACACTTGTCAGACACATCTCCTCTCTTTTGTTTAGTTAAATTCGCAGAAGTCACCTCCCCACTTAAGCGTCCGCATTCGGTCCCGACTGCGGACGCTTATGTGTGCACTACTGTACATACTTTGATGGTGGCTTGTTTCTGTACACTCAATAGCGATTAACGCATCGTAAAGCCATGACGTGGTGCAGAGGCAATTATACGGGGTGATTCTTACAAGTGTGCCAGGCTATAGCTTTGTTTGAAATAAAGTTACAGAAAATATCGTAGGGGAAAACATTGCACTGTTCAACACGCTCTATCTCCCTGTGGTACGTTTCGTTTCAGAAGTTTGCTTGCGCAAACTGCAACTGCACTTCTTCTTTTTTAATGGAACTACAGTAGAGTTCCAATTATCCGGAATGCCCGATTAACCGGCACATTTGCCTCGACTATTCTTCGGTAATCGTCGCGAATCACATATTTCGCACAAACAAAGAAGTCATGGCCACGTGCATCCAGCAGTGACAACGATATCAAACAATTGACGAACAAACTGAAGGAATTCATGTGTTTTACAATGCGTGTGTAAACAGCGTAACTTGTATACACGGGCATTTTTAAAAATTTTTTTTCGTTGTTATCACTTCATAGGTGTAAGTCCAATTACAAAGTATTTTTCCGATTATTGTATAATTTTGTATAATTCCGGTACATTATTCGAGTATGCCGAATAATCGGAATTCTACTGTACGCCATTTTTTTGCACAAATTAACTACTCGAGTAATTGTGCGAATAGAAAGTACAGTGGCTGATCAAATTATTAAAGTCACCTGTAAGAAATCGACGGTTCTACATTATAACGATTAATTTTCTGATGAAAACCTAGTGATACTGAATTCTTATTTTTTTTTTTACGAAGCGTTGATGTTTACAAATTGCAAATATACACTTGGCAACACTTTAGGCTATATTATCTGTCATATGGACGTTATTTTGTATCAGTACTGCAAATCGCCACTTGAGAACCACGTGTTACAGTTTTCTTTGTTTATAGATCTTGAGCATTTTAATTTTCGTTCCAGTGTGTTTACTACTTATAATGCATAGTAAATTACTCAAAATGTGTCGAAAGAAGGATCAAGGCTGTAATTGCAGCAAGAGGTAGCTCTACCAAATACTGACTTATTGTTACTTCTTAACAGTACTTTTTATAACTACATAAGCTAAGTTCAACTGTTTTGTGTATCTTTGTTATTGTCTTTGATATTCTGATTTTATTTCTACGCAAACACAAAGAACATATTTTTCGTATTGTGGCTCTAATAATTTGGTCACACACTGTATAAGGTAAGGTCATTGAAAACTCATTACTTCGCGAGATGTTTCACTCTTTTCGAGAATTTACAGCAAGTACGCGAACGTTTCACCATTGCATTTGTTAGGAGACGTAATCTTCTACCTCGCGATTAATTTTTACGCGTTTCTCACACTCCAAATTAACGCGTTCGTTAACATTATTGTTCGCTGACATGACCCATCGATTCAAAATTGGGGCAGAAAAGATTGAGTAGATGTGATCCAACGGTGGATCACCATATTTTCGGGTTACATACTGAAAAATTAAGTGTCGATGATAAGAAACGCTGGCGGTAGCGAACATTTCGTAAATTTTTTATGCATTATTATTGTGTGAGGTGGTTGTGTGCGTGTGTTCGTTGAAGAACTAGTCATCTCGTGCTTCACTCTAGTTTCACTCTCGTGTGAATCTAGTATGACTATTTGTGTGAATAATCTCGTGAATGTCGTGTCAGACGACTTATATCATGAATTATAAAAGAGACGGTGACACGGTTGACGAATCGTTGAGCTTTTCAGATCCTGAGTAGTCCTCCTACGTCCTCGAGCATGCGCCCATCTTGAAGGCTGGCAAGGTGGTGGTACTGGTTAGCAGAAGGATCAGGCCCAAGGATGAACCTCAGTCACTAATTACTCGTGCACTCCGTAATGGATTTACGACACGTCTATTGCTATTGAAAGGCGGAAGCAAGGCACTAGCGCAAGATGTGATGCGCAGAAATAAAAATTTCTGCGTCCATAAAGCAATATTTAGATTTTGCCTTCTGGCCCTAACTGTTAACTGTATCAGAAAAAATTTTAATTAAATTTCTCAAAAATAGCTTGACTAGGCGACCGTGTCATAAACCCAATTACTTTAACAATATTGTAAACACTTTGTCATACGTTTCCGGATATTTTTTACTATTTTTCATTATTCTATTAAACTTCAGTATCGCCATTTTTTAAATTATCGATCTTTTTCTATTATTCTAGTTCTCGCTATAGCAAAACTTATTCTAAAGAAGAATCTTTTTGAGTTTTGTATTTTAAATATGTAGAACAGCTGGAATCACGAACACCATGAAACGAGATTGTTTTGCGATTGTGTACGAGGGCATGTAGTGCCATCAATTTTGATTTTTTCTTGGAAAAAGAAATTGTAAATGTTATTAAGATATGTATAAATATAACCTGAAAGTTTGACTGCAAAAGGTGTTATAGTTTCTTTGTAACAAAATCCCCAAAACAACCTAAAAAACGCGCTAGAAAACCCTCTTAAGGGGGTATTCTAGTCTAGAGTGTCATTTTTTAGTCCTTCTTAGGGATTTTTTGTAAGGAAAGTATAAGTTTCTCAGTATCGGCATTTTGCATACATATTTATTCATATTTTAAAAAAGTTCACAATTTTTTGCAAGTGAAAATAATCAAAACTGTCTGAATTATATATCATTCAGTACGGTCCCTTTAAAAAAAAGTGTCCTACTGGCTGACACGATTCCGTCCATTCTGTTTATCCGAAATGAAAAAACCAAAAGGATTCTTGATTAGTACGATTGTGGCTATGGTGTGAACAAGAATGAAAAAGAAATAGTGAAAATTTACAAAATGGCGGCACTTTGAATTTTGAATATCGATTTCTTCGACTTTTTTTCGTCTTTCAGAGGCTCTAAAAATCAGAAAAATATATATTTTGGCATAATTCTGGTTCAGAAGATAACGGCACATCCACCGACAACTAGAACTTGAGATATCATGTCAGCCATTTAGAAAAACATGGTTTCGAGAAAAACGCGTTTAAAGTTTCTCATACCAGACTACATGTCGTCTTCTTTAACCATCTATAACTTCGTCAATTTTACGAATCCAGAAAAATCCTTCAACAGCTATACTTCTGCAAATGTCTACTTTCAGAAAATGTAATACCCCCTTAAGTGCAATAAAAATTTAGTAGCAGAATGCAGAAATGTTTAGCAACGAATACCCTAATCGGGTATGTGCAATCACAGCGAACATGCTTTAGAAAATTAGAAAAGAACTAACGAAACAAACTAGAAAAAATTGTGCAAAGCCAATTATGCGAACTGAAGACATTAATTGACAAGTATTAGCATACATAGAGGTCAGTCCTTCGGCTTCAACACAAGAAAAAGCGACAAAATGTGGTATCACTCAGAATTCGGTTTCTCGAATATTGAAATTCCAAAAATTTCATCCATATCATTACTCCATAGAACAGACTTTACACGCGGGAGATGCCTCACGAAGAACACGGTTTGTCGATTTTTCTTACGACAAGAGGAGTGTGACACAAGCTTTGCTCGAAAAATTTTATGGACACACGAATGTACCTTTACAAACAATGGAATATTCAATCGACACGATGAGCATGCATGGTGCACAGAAAATCCACATATGAAAAGGTGTAGGATAAAGTTGTCTAATACATATGAGACCCATTTCTTAAAAAAATCATAACTCTCGACGATGAACACTTTCATTAAAATTCGATACACGTTCTAAAAGTAAGATACGTATTCTTTTGTAACCTAGTGGAAAGTACGGTAAAATAAAATTCGGATGCTTCATAATAAAATAAAAACGAAAATCATACAAATACACAGATTTAAAAAATAGGTTCCTAATATGAGGCCCAGTTTGTTTTGTTCCTGAAACTTATTTTTTCTGTCTTTTTTCACACATTGGGCATATAGAATGTATTTCTTCAGCACTGCAGTCTTCGTAGGCCCACCGGCAATACTTTATACACTAAAACAAAATTGGGTATCTAATATGAGACCCGTTTTATAATAGAAACTTCCAAGGGTCCCACATTCGGAAACAATAACACGATAACTATTAACCCCTTAACCTATGATTTCTTTTCTGACTATGCATCTAAGCGTTAGCCATTTACTGTTTTAATACTGTATCAAGTAACAAAAGGTAATCTGTTACAGATTAATTACATTTAGCAATCCTCAGTCTTACAAATTAAAACGAAAGTTAGGATTAGGTTTACTTTTTTGTCACATTGGGACCAGAATCTCTGCCACGAGTCTGACACGTTGTTATAGGTTAGATGGTTAAGTAACTTTGAGGTTATGTCTCCTGTGGTAGCCGTTATTTAATTATTATTTATTTAGTATGAGTACGATACATGTGTTTAATCTGCGGTTGTGGCCATACTGAATCTCTGTATAATGTCGCCGCTCCACGCGCTCACATACACATATGTATGTATGCATACACCTTCGAATACGTAGAGTCTCGCTCGCATATTTCAGTTTGGTACGATACACAACATCTCCCTTATTTAACGACACACAACTAATAAGCCTTAAACTCCAGTGCATGCACTATACAACAGCAGTCACGAAAATGATTATACACTTACCATTTTGGAGGTATTTGTAATTTAATCAAACTATTATAATCCATATCATGACTTGTAGAAATAAGCAAAGACCGTAATACGGTACGAGCTTACGTTGGGATCCGAATAGACCCAATAGGCCCGCCGTGCCGTCTGAGTGTTAAACTAATATTCCATTGTCACGATGCTTGCATTTACATTGTTTGTAAAAAGAATTCAAAGTGCCTGGTTCTTTTTTGTAACAAGAGATACAATCACTTTATCTCCCTTAATTGCTACAATTTGCTTTGAACCTCAACTTAGAAGATTGTTGACACATTTTATCTCCCTATAAAGTCTTCCGACTTGTGCAAGCAGTTAGTCGCGTATGCAAAGAACATGTTTTATCCTTTCAGTTACGAATACAGAAGAACTGAATCAAACGAGTGAAAATATTCGTGTTTCTTAATTGCACAAATCATTCTACAAATCCTGAATGATATGTACGCGGGTCATTTGAAAAGTGGCAATAGGAGTTCCTAAATTGTTACTTTACCAGAGATTTTCATTTGTCACGAATAACTACAGTGCACCAAATCAATTTGCTCAATTTGCTACGTAGTATCTCGCATACAGCTATTTGAACAAATGTGCTTCTGCGTTCTGTGCAACGTTTCCTAACAATTGTCAACGAATTGAGGTACGATGTACTTCACCAGATTTAGCTGCCTTTGACATTCGTCAATTCCCACGATTGGAAAAATTCTTTGGTGGAAAGAAATTCTGGTCGGATGAGGAAGTTAAGGGTAGCCGTTGATGAATATTTATCGTGTGATGAATTTAGCACATCCTTGGTCCAAATGCATTGGCGTTAAAAAGGATTGTATTGGAAAACAAAAATAATTTAAAAGCGGTATCCATTGCATTCCAAGAACTTTTTTATTTAATTACAGTAGAACATTCGTTATATGAACACTTGTTATGTGAACGTTCTATTATATGAATGTTCTGTTATTTGAACATTCTATGTTAAATGTAAACATACAAAGTGTTTACATATGTATTTGCTTCTGTAGGATGATCGTACACAACCTATCGAATTAAGCAAAATTTGTACATTTGACAGATGAGGGGAAAAGCAGGGAATATCAATTTTTAATGATTTTACGGTATATAACGCATTTTATTGGTGACAACAGGTCATTTTATTGGTCCAATCACAAAAAGTTATATATATTCAAGATATTGTGAAAAAATCCGTCTCGAAGACGCCTGGGCCCAGCGCGCTCGGTGGGGGTGACTCCGCCCCTTTGGGTCTTTCCCTGGGCCTGTTCGCGTAGGGGAAGACAGGGATCGGCAGGACGACGCGTCCTCGCTCTTCACGAGATCCTTGAAGTGCACTTTTTGCGAACGACTCTCAGATAACGCGGATATAATTCTTGTGTAACGTATACTATTGTAAAAACGTAGACACGTTCAATTAATTGCACGCCCACCCTACTCCGAGTCAGAGCACTTTCTGACAATATGGTGCACCTACTGGTTAAAAGCAGAGAATATTCAACCTCCACTGGAACAAAACAAGGAATGTAGAACATTGGAACATTGTTTGGAAAACAATGAAGCGTTAGAAACAATATTTACGATACAAGCCCCGCTCTTTCATTTGATAGGAAGCAGTAGGTAATTTTAACAAGATTAAGAATCGGTCATACAAATCTCACCCATGCCTACCTAATCAAAAAGGAAGACCCTCCAACGTGTAATAGATGCAACACAAGAAATTCAATCGAGCACATCATCACATCCTGCCCGACATATGAACGAGGAAGAAGATTATATGAAATAGATAAAAATCTCAACAAGACGACTAAAACTATAAAGTCATGTAAAAATGTGTTGAATTTTTTGAAATACACCAAAATTTCTCAATTGATTTAAATTCAAGTAAAATTGATCAATCTAAAATTAAATTAAACCTTCTAAAGTTACATGTTTTGCTTTTATAGTTATGTAATTTAAATTCAAGTAAAATTGATCAATCTAAAATTAAATTAAACCTTATAAAGTTACATGTTTTGCTTTTATAGTTATGTATATTTATCCAAATGTTTATTCACACCCTAAGACAAAAACCTTTAAATGAAATGTAATATATATATAACGTGGTTGCTAATGACCTTTATGGGTTGATGCAACAATAAAAATAAAAATACACTCTTCAATATTCCGCAATATTGTCTTTTTCACTTTGTACTCTATGTACAAATTGTATTCACTTCGTTTCATTTTGTCTTAAATATTACATAATAATCCGAGTGCTAAACGCATGTTGTCCTATTATGAAAAAAATTCTCTTATATGAACAGTTTTGTCCCCCAATTAGTTTATATAACGGAGGACTACCGTGCCAGGATCTTTTTTACTTTACGTGTTCGTCTTTCGTAAACACTCCCTTGTGTATACGTTCTTCTGCGATACAGTATACATAAATACTTCAATTCAAAGGAACCGAACAAAACAAGAACATAAACGCATCTCGTTTATCCCAGTTTCACCCTGACCACATCTATCCCTAACGAAAACGTATCGTACACAACCTATCGAATTAAACAGAACTCACTTGGACATTTGTAGGGTAAGGGGAGAACCAGAGAATATCGATTTTTAGCGATTTCACGGTGTACAACGGATTTCGTTGACAGAACTGTCGAATCATAAAAGGTTACAAAGTAGAAATGTCCACTACACCGAGCAAACGGGGCACTTGTCCCGGGCCCAGCACTTATTGTTAGTTACTTCGACATTTGATACAAAATAAATGAACGTAATTGAGGCCGTGGATGGAAAAAGGGCGCATAAGCCTTTAAAATCATTTAAGTCGACTCATGTGTGTGTTATACATATATGTAATATATATCAAGGACACGTTAGATACTGTTTCGATTGCATAGTTCACTCGACACTCAGTCGCTCAGCGATTGTGCAGTCGTGCAATAATTTTCTTTCATAGAGGGTTTTGTGTAAGTGAGGAAATATGGAAAGTGAGGCTAGTGTAGAATTCGTAAGGAAACAAATTAATTTAGGGGGGGAAATTGATTTTAAAGTCAACTTGGTGTAAAGAATCGAAGAAACTAAAACGTCTTGGGGCACAAAGTTGTACATCTCATTTGGGAAAAGAGGTGAAAGAAGAAAAATTTTAGTTTGTTACAAAGTGCTGTAAAAATGAGTGTCACAAAGAATTTGACAGAGGTCAACAAGAATTTATTTTTAACTTCTTTTGAAAATCCGATGGAAAAACTATTCAAGACACATTTCTCGCTAGCTGTGTATCGAAAAAATCATAAAACAGATTGTGAAAATGGAAAAAGACACCTTTATATAACTTATTCGAGCTAAGTAACAAAAATTACACATTCAACTTGCATAAAAATGAAATTTTTTGTTTATTTTTGCACTTAATTTTTATTTCTTACTTAAATAACATATAAAAAAGTTTTTAACTGAATAAGTAAACAAAACTATATTGAAATAAATACACGAAAAGAAATAATTTTTTACAATAAACCAATTTTTTGAAACCTATAAATAAAAACACGTGTCATCTTCAAATCATGACTTCTGGTTTCAGAACGTTTAAAGGACATGTTACTACATCCTCAAAAAAATTAGATTTAATTGCACTAGTTTTCATGAAGTAACACGATAACGAAAACTTTGAAATCGATGTTCTTGAAATGACATTTTGGCGTATGTGCCCTATTTCCACCAAACGCCTCAATTCTAACAGCCAAGGCTTCCAATTTTTTAACGTACTTACGTTGTTTCATTATTCCTACGATAAAATTTTTGTCAGGGTCGGGCTTGCCCCGGGCCCCGCAATCTCTAGGGGCGGCTGTAATAAGCACATAAGATAACATTAAAGATTTGATGTACTGGTTAAAAGCAGAGAATATTCACCCTCGACTGGAACAAAACAAAGAATATCCTCACCCTTCGGTACGAACGATGAAAGAAAGTACGAAAGAAACAAAGTATGTATCTGACTATGAATAAAATGGCTGGACGTTACTTGTTTTGCTAATACCAGAAATGGATATTATTCCAGTATTCTTCGGTGTTCAACTTGAAACAAGAAAACAATGATATTTTCACCCATTTCTTTCTCATGTCTAATTACAGTACATACTTCATTCATAACGAAAGTGTCAAAAATTGATTTTCCCAATACACCTGATTTATCTATTCCTTCGTTCGATCCCAGGTGCACGCCGTTGCGATGGAAAGTGTCCGGATGATCCGTTCATTTCCTGTTGCATCCACCACGAAGCAACGTTCACAGGCTGAGAAAGGGAAAGGCAACCCCAAACCGAAATTTGGGTCTGCCTAATAGCTTAACCAACCTCCCCGGCCTTCTCCTCCCCTCTGCACCCCGTATATTCATCGAGTTACCAGTATAAACAGCCGATGGTTAGAAAAACTCGTTTGGTCGGCGAAGAAAAATGCAAAGTGCTCGATTAATTGGTCGCAGGTTGTATTGAGGAAGGTTGCCGTGAGGGGGGGGGATTGCAGGGTGAGTGGGTGACGAGGGGAAGGGGTTTAAAGAGGGAGGCCGAAATGATAAGGGGGTGAGCGTGGCTGCGCATGTGCGCGCTCGTCGTGAGCACTTGTTACTGCTGGCTCAGTTTCGGCTCGTCTGGGCTGAGGGTAACACGGCCGCGCAAACCATCCCCGCGAGCAATCCGGAGCCCCGGGAGATGTTCTAAAGATAGAAAACGGGAACCGTGCCACGGGATTACGTTCGAAAATCGTGGCAGGTCCTTGAGAGTCGCGCTGTTGCTTTCGCAGATGTGTCACACCGCCTACGGAAGTGACGACGCGTACTCACGAGGAACGCACGCAGAGGAGACACGCGGAACAAGAAGCAGCCCAGCGGAAAGGATGCGTCGCTGAGGATACTGGCGCGCGTCAACGACGCCTCACATCTTTCTTCCTTGGCCAAAGATGAGGAAGATGGAAGAGGGTGCACCAGCGCTCTGCTGACGAACAACAGGACCTAACCGGGGAGAACTTGTCGCTCGCGGCTTCTAAATCGTGTGAATCGATTTTGCTGACGATTCTAACACGCGACGGGGCTAGAAGGAAGCCGCGTTTTAGCCGTCAGGTGATTCTTCCAGCTTTTAACTTCCTCGAGAAATTGCTGGATGCCGATAACGGTGGATAATGCTTTTCCCAAAATTCTTTCTCAAATTCCTACATCGGTTCGCTTCTTTTATTCCGCTTACTCTCCTCATTTTTTTTTTTTCGCGATTATCGTCAAAGGAGGAAGTGTAAAGTGATCGACATTTATGCGAAGACACCCGTTACGGTATCAAGTGATCTTGAATTTCGGTTGCTTCGAATGATCGCTGTTCATAGGCTTACACTTTTCTCTTCGTTTGCCCCTATGTGTATTTTTCCGTGTTTATGTTCCGTTTTTCTTCTCTTGTTTCGATATACGTTCATATCACTTCCGCTGTTTATCATTTTGAAGACGGAGAGACAATAGGCAAAACAGAGCTGCACTCGAAGCGTTGGATCATTTGCTTCTCACGGTTGACGTTTACAAATTTTGCAACGACAACGTGCTCGATTTACCTTGATCGTTTGTTAGGATTTTTGCGATCTTCTTGTCGGATCTACTCGAAAGGCAAATCGTATCTTCTTTGCCACCATTGAACTTGGCAGTTTTCTTTCAATTTTCTTCGTTGCTGTTTCCTCCGTCGCCAACTCGAACGACAAATCTTCGTGAGAATCGTGCATGGAAATTATGGCACAAGGCGTTACAAACATTCAAATTTAAGAGTAAGATCATTTTCATCTACCCTACTTTTTGCTGCACTTTTCGTACTTTCCCTGACAGAATTATATGCATCGTATAAAATCTCTAAAATATCACATTTATGTCGATGAGTATCTTTCGGTGGCACTAATGAAAGTTAGGTGAAAATAAATCAAAGCACCTGTCACATTTGAATTTTTAACATTATACCAACTCGAAACAATCGTCTGTTATTGAATGAAAGGCACGTTGGGGACATAATAAATAATTAATACGAATACACCCACAAATTTATTGTTTTATTTACTTTTGTATACTTGCGTGTCTTGTTTTCCATACTGCATGTTTGAAAAATCATTCGATTACATTATAAAAATCTTATCGTTGTGTACGATTCATACCTTCGTGCTCTTACCGAAATATTTTATTTCCTTAGTTAACTTATCATTTTTAATGCAGTTACTCGCTTCTTTGCTGGAACATTCCTAAAACCTGTAACACTCTTGTTGGCCTTCATTTTATCTAATAATACATTTCTCTAATTCATCTATAAACAAAGAGGATTGTTTTAGAACTATTGCTATTAGAATTGCTATTGCTAGCTATTGTTCTAATTGCTATTAGAACGATTATTTAGAACCACATCGAATCTATTGGGAATAATAAAAATATTTCGATTTAGGTACCAATATTATAACTACGCTCTCGTATTTTCATTATCAAAGCATTTCATTTTTCTTGCACTCATTGCAAACAATTACTCGTAACGTTTCTTTCACGAGTCCATATTATGTTATTTATTTTCATGGCTATCGCTAATTCACAAGATTTTCTTATTTTCCTTCTTGAGCTTGCATTAATAAAGCTCGGTATTTATGTATCATTTGCAGCGAGAAATAAACGAATATGACCAATGTCAGCCAGAACGTTCATACGAAGTTATGTAAATCGTATTACCCTCACTTTTAGAAAAAAGTTAAACACTTCAAATTTGACGTAATTGGGGCATGCATTATAAATTAAATTCGAGGAAGTGGATAATAATAAAAACAACCAAATATACAATGGTACACTTCAAACTACTTTTTACCCAAAAATTATGATTTCTGTACACAGTTTGAATCATTCCCAGCAAAATTTCATGATTTTGTACAATAATTTGCGCACAGTTTGTTATTATTGTTACTTCAAGAGATAAGTTTTCATAGAAGTTCCATAGAATAACATCTCTTCCTTTCCTTTTACTTTCATCGCCATGCTGTTCGGAGCAAAATAAAACTGTACAGAATAAAATTGCAGCTTTTAGAAGCAGCAAATGTTGCTGCAAAGAAATTTCACAGAAAATAGGCTCTATGCAGAAGGTGAATGAGCGGTGGAAGGTTTCACAATTCAAAGAACGGTATTTGCAAGAATAATCTGTACAGTTTAACGTAAATGCAATCTTCAATCTTCAGTGCTCTCACACATTTATCGATATCTTTCATTAATTGTTTTCATTTCTTTTAGGTTACCAAAAATGTTTCACACCACAGTTTGGAATTATTATTAAACTATTATAGATAATTTTCACGTTTTCCTTTATTTTATTGCAATTATAGATAAACTTTACAATGTTCGTACTTTGTATAAAAGTATATTTCTATTTTTGATGTTCAATTTAGTTCAATCTTAGCTGCAAATTGCTAAATTCTGAGATAAATTATTACTTAAACTTCCTCGTAATTTTACAAATCAACAATTCGTAATAAAAAAGGGAGCATATTCGTTATGAAAAGGAATTTAAAGGAAAGTACACTGAAATGTTAGATTTTGAAAATTGAAATAAAATTCTATAGATCCTGTGCACTCGTTTCGATTGCAATTTATGCACATTGTCGGCTAAATATTTCAGATCACCATGCATTACAAGTTAGTAAATTGCTCTTTTTTTTTAGTTATATGAACGGACGGCCGTATTTATATTCCATTTGCAGATTTTCATGAATCATTTAAATACAAAAGGGATTTATAAAATTCAGCAAAAAATATTTCCAATATTATTGGAAATAATACCAAAGACAATAATAAACCGTGGTTCGTAAATGAAGGTCTCTTACGTGAGTTTATTGTTACTATTAATCGCAGTAGGTCAGATAATTACAACTTTTCTTCGTCTCCTTCATGTGCAGGAATTATAATTGTGATTTCGAGAAGCAGGACTTAAATCATACATATAGTTTGGCAGTGTTCTTTATTTAATTCCCTTAGAGTTGATCTAGTAAACTGCTTTGAGCTCTGCAATATTGATTCCAAATTTATAAAAAATTGATAGCAAATTTGACAGTGGTGTAAATTGACGACAAGTGATCCGAAACTTTCGTCCGATAGTGCATATCCCTGCATTGTTTTGTGCAAATTCTGTAGCTCTCAAAATATCTCACTGATCGAAAATGATCAAATAATTTGTAATAAGGTGAATTTGTAAAATTGAGATAAAGAATTATTGACTATTGTATGCTGGCAATAAAGGGGTAATACAATACATTAATTGTATTTCTTGTATGCGTGTATTCGCACAATTAAGTACAATAGATGGACCTCGTGAATAAATACGCAAATTGCGTATTTGTATTTAATAATTTTATTCAATCCAGCTCGATAATTGTTATAATAATCAACACATAATTTTCAAGATATGACGTAAATAAGAAAATTTTTTAAACTCTGGCATCCTTTGTAATGTGAGATAGAATTGTCGTTCAAATATTTTATCAATGAAATATGTTTTTCATATTTGTTCAAACACTGAAAATGTACATTTCCTCTGTTTAACAAAGGTGAAATGGAAATATTGGTACAAAGAGTGTACAGGATCTATAGAATTTTATTTCAATTTGCAAAATCTAACATTTCAGTGTACTTTCCTTTAAATTCCTTTTCATAACGAATATGCTCCCTTTTTTATCACGAATTATTGATTTGTAAAATTACGAGGAAGTTTAAGTAATAATTTATCTCAGAATTTAGCAATTTGCAGCTAACATTGAACTAAATTGAACATCGAAAATAGAAATATATTTTTATACAAATTACGAACATTGTAAAGTTTATCTATAATTGCAATAAAATAAAAGTAAACGTATAAATTACCTATAATTGTTTAACAATACCGTTTAACAGTGCACAAATGAATCCTTAAAATTCCTAACGAATAGGTACATTTTACAACAATTCCTCCGACAAAGAACAGATAACACTGACAGACAGACGATCGGAAAAGTTTCACCATATCTTGAGAATGCACGTTCGAGCGCCTCAATAAAACACTCCCTCGAGCGGTTCCTTTTTTCCCTCTTTATTCAATCAAGCCTTATCTGTCCTTAGCCTTATCTATCGTTTCTCTTTCCGTCAATGACTGATCATTATTGCCGTACAACCTCTTTCAACCAACCCCTCTTTGCGATTGTTTCAGTGAAGAAATTTCGACGTACTTTCACCCTCGACGAAGACCAGAGGGCTGCGAAAGCATATTGGAAACAAAGAAGTGAAAAATTCCTTCTTTTGTGAACTTGGACATATATCCGCTATGAATCGCGTGGTTTTAACGAAACTTCAAGCGAAGGATTATCGCGAACGAAGAGCTGAAAAATAAATGGATTCGAACTTTTCACCGTTTCACATGGAAGCTTCGTCGGCAGCAATCTCGAATGATACACCGGTGATCGAGAGCTTCGTTGGAGAACCCTTTAACTGTTCATAAAGTGATACAATTGTGAACAACGCGACTAAGCAGTGATTAACCTCAACGCTTGAAGATTTGCTTCACAACGACCTCGGAATCGTTCGAATGCAAATTCAGTGAAAGGTTTTAACGCGAGTGGTTTGATGAGACGCTCGATGAGCAGCAGCTTAGTCACAGCTTCGTTTGATTAAAGTTGCTCGCTCGTTTTTCGGTCCGATTGATCTACACGAGAGGTGTCGATTTGTCGTCGACGCTGGTCGAAGATTAACGAGGCTCAATTTCGAGGGTGCAGCTTTTTCACCACTGGGCTCAGAGGAACGCGGTGATTGCTCGACGGGGAGAAGGGGAGCTAGTGTATTTTGGTGTTTCTTTTAATTTCCGTGAAAGTAAAAAAAAGCGGATTGGCTCGACATGGGCTGCGAACTTAGCAAATTGGCGACCGTCAAGTCGCAAAATCAAACTGCCACAGACCTACGGCTTCCGCTGACAGCGAAACAGAAATTTACGGTTATGGCCAGCTGGAAAGCTGTCTCCAGAGCACTGGAGCCGACTGGTGTCTACATGCTTATAAGGTACGTAACGTGGACAACATTTTCAATGCGGCTACATTTCGTGAAAACTTATGTCAATAACCGGGTACCCTTCTGCATAATTCTCACTTCAAATATTCCACCTTCCAGGTAAAAGATTGAAATATCCGTGTTTGTGTCAAGTTTAGAATTTTCTTATTAGAAAGCTACTAAAATTGGACGACAAAGTAAACGACAATTCTGGTCATTGACATAAGGGTTAACCCCTTAACGCTCCTATTTTTGTCATACTGATACGTCAAAAGTGATCAGTCCTACTTTCTTTTTTATTTTTTTAACGAAAGTGCTCGCTAGATGTATAACAATAAGTATTCCATGATTTACAATCCTCTAATCGACGTTTTCGTTGTAATAAAAAGCGTAACGCAGTATGGAAAGTGAAAAAGAAGGTAATTTAAAAAAACCCGTTAATGGAAATTCGATAACGATACTTGAAACAGATCAGTCTGTTGGTTACTAAAATTGCTGTAATTATCGTAACGTCGCCACTTTCTTTCACCGCACTGTTTTCCTTACGTTGATAACGCTATCAACCTTAGCTGCGACTTCCACGCTAATGACTGGTGTAGCGTGTAAACGGGATCCCAATTTATCAACGACACCGTTAAATTCCGCCCAGCTTTTTCATACACCGTGCCGCCATCGTTGAGTTGATCACGTTGGAACATTTCTTATCTATTCTTTCATTAAACGAATTTCCAAAACTGTATTTCACACAGTCATTATCTTCGAGATTAATCGAACTTTTGACTTCAAAGAATTGCTTATAATCGTTATGATTATATCGTTTTAAACCTAGACATAATTAATTTGAAACAAATAAGTGAAGAATATATTAGGTTGCGTAAAAAGTCCGTTCGCGTTTCTTCACAAGAATATAAAGTTTTGTCATTTTAATATCAGACTTACCTAATCAATGAGATGTGTACCACTTTGTTGTATGACCCTTACCCATCTGTTTGGTAACTTAAATATTACTTTTTCATAAAATTCTTGTGTTTTTTCATTAAAAAATTCAGATATATGCCTTTTGCCTTGGACGATGTTAGTGGTTTGTATCCTGGCTTAGGCCAATGTTTACTCCGTTTTATATTATCAAAAACAATGAATTTTTCATCACCAGTGATAAGTTATTTTAAAAAAGGGCGATCTTTGTGCCGCTTTAGCAATGAATCGCCAAATCGACATGCGGTCAAATTCTTTTCCATTAGCTCATGCGGGAGCCAAAACGTCGTACTTATTCGTCGTTCCAAGCTTTTTCAAACGCCTGGAAACTGATTTTTGCGAAATATTTAGTATGTCTGCAAGCTCTCTAGTTGTGTACCTTGGACTCCGTACAATACAATTTGCAATTTCCTTGGGCCTGCCAATTCGTTTTTTGTCTCCAACGTTGAGATCTCCACTGTTGAATCTTTTAATCCACTTTTGGATGGTACGTTTGTTAATAGCATCCTCACCATACACGTCACAAATGTTTTTTCTCGTTTCTCCAACACTTTTGGATTAGGTGCCGAAAATGAATACTCTGTTCGCTCATTTTTAAACGCTTATGACTCGAATAATACTGAAAGAGAACTGCCTAATACTGAACGCTGTTAAGGATACTTAAGTTAGACCAGGTTTACGATACGGACGCGACTCTCTGCTATTTTTGAGATTAAGGTTTCAATACGCGTTTAATGTTTTCGTTCGTTAATTATTCCTTATTGTCAGGAGGGCTCCAAACTAAAAGCGGAGAATTTGGAGTTTTCTTCGTGCATCTCAATAGCAATTGACGTATCATAAACCCGCGCGAGCCCAGGCACATTCTCGCGAGCGAGCGGTACCGTTACCCTGGGTTTTTCCCATAAGCCCAGATGACGCGTTCTTCACGCAAAACACCCCCTCCTTGAGGGTGAGTGGTTGGCGTTGGGCGGTGGCCAAGGCCCCAACTTGAGCGGGAGTCTTGGCCTCCCACCCAAATCTCGCCCCCGTCAAGGGACCCAAATGCAACATTTGGAAGGGGAAATGCGAGGGCTGAACGGGGCAAAGAGTCAACGAGACCGGGAGAAAAAATTGAGAAGTAGAAGCAAAAGTTCAGGCGATCACACAGTCGCTACATCGTCCATCGATTCTAGACGACGTGTCAGAATTGAACAAACGCGAAGCATCTTTGGACTGTCCCTAATGAGATACGTTTATCAATTGCAGTCAACATAAGCAAGAATATTAGATAACATTACCGAGAAGAGCGAAGACTTTTTACACAACCTAATATTAAGAATATCGCGATATACTTACTGCCTTTTAATGTTACATCAAGTGTATTTGGAATAATTTTTTATTTGCAATTGAATACCGTTTGTTTTAGAGTAATCAAGAAATATTGCGTACTTTACACAGAAACTAAATAACTGCTTAGATAATATTGTTAAACCGATGTTAATAAAATCGGGATTTACATTAGCCTTCGTACAATCTGTATTGAAACAATTGATCTGTTGATCGTTCAATTTTGAGGACGTCGATAAATTTATCGAAACAAGGAGTAACTTATTTTTCATATTGTAGAAGTAAACAGCTGAAATCAGAGGTAGTTTACGAAATAACGAGGATAAAAGTATAAACTAGATTTAATAAACGAAATGCCCATGAAGTATTCTTGTCGCGTGCAAAATAATTCATTTTCTAAGAGGTCACAAAAACTGACCATATTTTCAAACGTATATTTGTAAATAAAACGTTAATTTGTTTGTTTCGTGTCTGAAATTTAATTCTAACCTTAATTCTTCATAATTAAACTTTTTTCATTTGGCACTGTTGTTTTTAAAGAAATTTTCATAATTCAATCGAATCATGCTTTTGAATTACTGTAATATCGAGCATCTGTTTTGCAGCTCACAATGCTTTTTTTTAATTTCTTCCTTCGTATTGGTGAATTTCTGCTATTTTATGCAGGGTGTCCCAGCTGAAGGAGGCCATTTAAATATCTCCTTTGTTATCAATGTCACGAAAAATGTTTCTAGCGCGATCTAAATGATTTTCAAAGAAGAATATCCCGGAAGAGAAAGTTTTCTGTTTGCTCTCCCTTTTTTTTTTTTTATTTATTAACATAAACCGCAAGTTCGCAAATCATCCTAACATTGTCTTGCAATTTCATCATTCTTTTAGTGTTCAAGGTCATCTGAAGGTCACGATTCAGGCATATTCAAACGTATTTTTTCGTCGGCTACAAGATGCAGTAGAAAAAAATACACGTTTCCTAATAAATAACGACGATGACCTTGAAAAAGCTAAAAAAAAAACACGAGGATGACCTTGAAAATGCTGGAAAAAAACGAGAAAATAAAAAACTTTTTCTTCCATGATATTTCCCTTTAGAAATCATTTAAGTCGTGCTAGAAACATTTTTCATGACATTAAAAACAAAGGAGATATTTAAATGGCCTCCTTCAACTGGGACACCCTGTATAAAAATAGCTGTATAGCATAAAAGAATGTTATCGACTAATTGTTTAACTTGTACAATATGGAAAAAGGCTATCATTTTTGTACCGTCTAGATAACTTGTATGTTATTAAGTTGGAAATAATTTCGCTCAAACAGAATCAGTGTGAAGGCAAAGAAAAAACACCTTATCACTTGCACGAAATAATTTTTTTTCAAGCATCACTTCTTAAGTCAGTTAAATGAATTAGGTGTCTAATAAAATTATTGGGATAAGTAGTTAAGTAGTTAAATTAATCATTACGACGATACAAAAAGCATTTCTTGTGTAATTTTGAATAGTTTTAAGAAGTAAATATACTGTAACGAAGATTTTCCTTTGAAGATCGTTTATTCTGGTATTTTTAAAGTCACTAATTCTTTTTTCACACATTCTGAACAGGTATTTCCTCTTTTTTTTTTGTACCATACTACAATTAACAATAATACTGTACGCTTTGAAAGCCTGACAAAAGTTAACAATGACCGTAATAAAAATTCATTGAGAGCGATCCACGACACTTATGCATTTAATAACTGTTAACAAAATCCAGCATTGAAAATTATCTACAGAAACTTGGCTGCTTAGGAGTTTTGCTTGCTGCTGCTTGGAATTTGTTTTAGAATATATAAATGTAACTTTCAGCTTGTTTCTCCAATTTTAAAAAAGTGAACATGTTGCAAAATTGAGAAGTTATCGCGCCTGCAAGGATTAGAACGTCTAAAATAAAAAATTCTTTTTCTTTTAATTTATAAACAAAAATGTATTATCTACAATCTAGCATAAGATTTTTCGGAAATTTTAATTACCATAGAAATTGTGGCAGTTTAAAGAGGAGAAACCTCTTTCTACCAAAGAAAAATCAACTTCAGACGTTTCTAAAAAATTAAATAATTGAGATATCGAGAAAATCGTAAGCTGCATTGTAGGTAATACATTTTTATTTACGAATCAAAAAGAAGCGTTCATTTCAGACGCTCCAATCCTTGCCGACGATGGCCGCCAGCAATCGATGTTCCAACAGAAGAGGCTTCGCAATAACTCCTCCATTTTGCAACATTTTTACTTGTTAAAAATTGGAGAAAGAAGCTTAAAATTATGTTTACATATTCTGAAAAAATTGAAACTTTTCATTCACCTATGGAAATAATTTCCAAACTTTCCCCTTTTTTACAAGCTTCAGGGTGATGTATCACCTTAAATTGCTACAATACCTGAGTAAAACACATTCTGACCAATAAAAACATAACAGACCACAGCTGAATTTCTATTGAACTTACTTTGACGAATTTTTCTAAACGAATGACGAACAATGAATTGTTCCTCAAAATGTTATGCATTAAAAATCTCGAACCAAGATTAAGCACACTAAAATTTGACATTTTTTTCACATTTCCAAAATTCTTTACAATTTGTCTACGTGGACATTAGATAAATTCTTATATTTTATCATTTGACATTTAATTGTAAAGGTTTATACAGTGCATACGGTAGAGTTGGTAAAGTTTGGCGCACTACAAATATTCAAATAATCAAATACTTAATTTGACGAAATAGTTTTCGCAAGTAATTAATAAACTAAAAGCAACAATCCTCGAGAAACGTCTAGAAATGGCTAAGTGAAAAGAGATTGCGCGTTTCAACAGAAGAATGCTAAATCTCTTATTGTTTTGTCGATTCGTTAAAAGTTGGTAAAACTTGGTTGAAACTCTTTCTTCTAAGTTTCGCTGTTATACGTGGAATTTGTTTTTAAATTCTGATGGACGATATAATTAAAAAACTTTTCAGCCACGTGGTGCAAAACTGATTCCTAAACTTTCCCTTAAATCCTGATATTCCGTTGTAACATCTCGTTCGGTCAATAGATATATTTTTCAAGTATTAGGTCATCCCATAAATTCGTTCCGAAAGCGAAAAATATTTAAACGCAAATCCAAGGAAATTCTGTGGCGACCACATAATGATCTTACAAAAAAACAAAAAAAAAATAGGAAAAGTTTGTGGAATAAGAAGGCAATTATTTTTGCTTTTTAACAAATTTAAAGATTCGTTGGAAATATTGATCTAAATTATAAAATTCGACAGGAATTTGCGGGATGACCTAATATAATACTTATCATTGCTAGTAGAACAAAATGAAATTTCAACGATGTATATTATATTTGAGAAGTGCCTAGAATAAATAGTTACATAAGTCATTAAATAATTTCGACATAGTTATTACCTTAGTTAATACACAGAGTGTTCTATGTAACGCAACGCACGATTTTTCAACCATTTGCGCCCATGTGGCAGAAAAATTATCGATGTATCGAGTGCACAATAAATAGCGATAATAAAAATTTCGAAAACAGTTTGTGCTAGGTTTTCCAGAAACGGTTTATGGCACGATCGACCGTGAACGGTTATTTTTGAGTTCAGGATTTTCGTTTATTGCTTGCATGGGTCTAATTACATCCTGCGAGGGTCACTAGAATTGCTTTGCTAGATTTTTTGTAATTTGTGTCCCCCGCGCTCAATAGCCTACGAACATACCATAAACAACGAATTTCCGAACGGCACATCTGTATGCAACGGTCCGCTTGCCGATTAGTCACCCGGAGGAAATTCCAGATTTTTGGGACCTTCCGCCCACCCCTCGCGACCGTCTCCCACCCTACCAAGGTGACAGCATGCTAAGGGCGCACTGGAAGGGAGGTAAAGACGATATTAGACACGCTGATTGGCAAATGCAATCGTTAACCATTAACCAATCAGCGTGTCCCAACAAAAATCCCTCTCACGGACGTCCGAGACGCGACGTCGGAGAGTTGAGTCGTCGAGTAGTCGTTCAACCACCACGAACAAGGAGAACCAAGGAGCAACCAGCTCACATCACGCGATACCATAGATCAGTTTTTACTAGTCCAAATCATTTGGGTGGTCCTTCGAACCAGTATCTAGACGGCACAACATGGTGCAAACATCCACAAAGCTTGAAAGTTCATCGCCACAACCACAGGCATTAACAGTTTGTTTTCATAGAGAAACCAAGGTCGCTTTGGGTTTTTCAAATAGGACCAGAAATTTTTTTTCTCGTCATATTGTAAGGGACACGCAGACGAATTCGAAAAGCGTAAACATCATATTTTTATAAACACAATACTATGTTTTGGAAGTGACATGGTGTAAATGATTACTCGCGAAGTTTTGGTAATAAAAATATATTTATTCAAACGGTAATGCTTAAACTACTTTTAAATGTAAGGCGATACGATACGCGTGCAAAGAAGGTCTACGACCAAAGGCCTCGTGCCTTTTTCGGGGCTCCCTTAAGTAGCCCCTTTTCATTGGGAAAGTCCCAGGAAGTGGGGGCGCGGGCCTTCATCGCCGAGGCAATACTCTTGTCCTCGAGGACGAAGAAACCCAGAGATGTTTGGAAAACATCTCTCGACTCTTCGCCTCGAGGGCCAAGAGTCGTCAGGCCCTAGGTACGTAGGCCCCCCGTGGCGGTCGCCACAATGTTTACAACAGTGGAAAGACTACGTTTTCGAGCCTTGCGCCGGCCTTTGTAGTTTGCCGAACGTAGACAAGGACAGCGAATAAAAGATAAGGATGAAACGTGAGTCGGGGCAACCGAGCGATTTAAATACCAACTTTTTTAATTTTACGTTTTTTATCCCGAAATTTTTCTTAACATATTGATGAGATTTTTCTGATGAAAATGACATCAAACACGACATAATTTGAACAACATTTATTTATTAACACGTTCACTGTCACGCCAGACAAAAAAAAATTTCAGATGAAAAAAAGGAAAATTAAAGAAATTATATTTTTCTATTATAAATTGTCCAGCCGTGAAATCCCGTAAAAGAAACCGAGTGGTGTAGCGTTACACGCTTGACTGACAGCGAGCGAGATAACATAGGCGCAGCAATGACGCAGGCCTAGGCGTAGGACCATCTGTACTGACACTTGTAGATTCCAAATTGACCGACACTTGTAGAGAATTTACTGTACTTAACGTTTCGTCGTGTTCTACATTTGGACAGTGCGAACATATTTCACCTTAGTGAATGTAAACATAAAGCGCTGCTGAGAAGCGATTATTAATTTATCATTGTGGTTTCTTTTGCTAGTCTTCGTTGGTTTCCTCGCAAGTTCAGTATTTCGAATATTCGGTACAAAGTGATCTTTCTCTGAGAAAGTTGATATGTTATTAATTTTTAGCGAATACAAGAAGAATTCCCGTAAAGCTACTACAATGTACAAACACAGATTTTAAATACGTTTACACTGTTCAAATGTAGAACGCGGCGAAAAGTTAAATATTCCTATTTCCACTACTGTGAACACAGGACTGTGTTTATAAAAATATATTTGTGCTTTTTGAATACGTCTTAACCCTTTACTTAACCTACAATAACGTGTCAGACTCGTGACAGAGATTCTGATGAAGATGTGAGGGAAATAGTTATATTAGTAAGAAAAATTCATTGTAATCCTAATTTTCGTTTTAATTTGTAAGATTAAGGATTCCTAAATGTAATTAATGTAAGAGATTATCTTTTGTCACCTGATACAGTACTAAAACATTAAATGGCTGACGCTTATATGCATTGTTATAAAAGAAATCATAGGTTAAGGGGTTAATGTCCCCTACAATATGGCAAGAAAAAGAAATATCTGATCCTATTTGAAAAACCCAAAACGATCTCGGTTCCCCTACGAAAACGAACTGTTTTCGAAATTTTTATTACCGACATTTGTTGTACGCCGAAAATGATTAAAATAAACGTTGGGAAAACAGCGGACTTAGCGACAAAATTCAAGCATTGTTAACAAGACAATAACCTTCTTATAATTCGACTGAACAATCGCAAGTTGACAAGTGGTAAGAATTTTACAACACTTCTAGTTCCTCTACAGCCACACCTAGTGACTAGTTTTCAACCAGCTGACAAATCGATATCGATATCGAACCTGTATTGAATATTTTACGCTGAATAGCGACAGAACCGCAACGTATTTCCTAGAATTTTATCGGCCAGCACGTATACGTTGCTTTAATGAGATGATCCTCGGCTTACGTAGATTTCCCGGAAAAGGTATTCTATAAAATAGCAGATCTGCTATCGTAACCATGATATCCAAGAAAATCAGTATCCATGAGGCTGGTCTTATCTACTCCATTATCCAATTACGATATCCGTGCTGATACACAATATCATTAAAGGTAAATAGAGGTAGAAGCTACGGACGAATTAACGTTTCCTCCAAGGGCTAACCGAGAGTCAGTGTGACAGTATCGGTAGAATAGTTATCGCTGTTGTTGTTAACTGCATCGTGTCTCCAAAACTCGGGGAAATTTATTGCGGTGATTTGACAAGAATGATGATCGATCAAACGTAACTGATTATTACACCAAGTGAACGCATCGCGGAAATAGTATTTTTAATTGCAACGACAACTCTACCAAGGGAAACTATCAATTTATTTACAATTTCTGCATAAGTTTCTTTAGAAATACTCTGAAACTGAAAAGTTGAAAAGTTGATCATTTCCTGATGACTGAAAACGTTTCGTCGAAAGCGTAATCTAAATTGTGAATGTATCTAACTGGTAAACATTTATTTCACGCATTGTAAACTTTGTATGGACAGTATGAAACGCAAACTCAAAATGATAAAATTATGTTATCTAGAAGAGTGTCAGTTCATGTGAAATATTGCTATTAATTTCTAACGCTTTATTAGCTCTAACGCTTAAAGTGTTATTAACTCCTTGCCTTATAACATCGTGTCAGACTCGTGACATAAATTGTACCCAAAGAAACACTTCTATTAGTACCAAAGTTAATTTTAATTCTAACTGTCGTTTTCATTTATAAAAAGAATTGCCAAATTCATCTATAATATATTAGCTTTCTTTTCTTAATGCAGTACTGAAACAGTAAAATCAATACGAAAACAGAAAAAATGATAGTTTAAGGGGTTAATATTACACAGTAATCATAAACATTTCAATTTTTGTACACGATACAGTGCTTCTTCTACGTTATTCGTGTTAATATATTTTTAATTGTAATTTTTCGTTTAAAACTGTAGTATTTTCTTTGAAATTAGAACAATACCTTCATTAGTTAATTTATCGTAGAAGACAATTATTCAATTAACCTTGCGCAAGCTACAAGCAACAAATTGCACAAAATCAATTATTTCGACAAAACTATGCTCATTCTGTCAAATATTTCCTTTATCATAGGAATACTTCCTCTACTCATGTTTTTTTAATCAAGTTTCCATATTTCTTACACTATTCATTCACCAAAATGTCAAAATACAAGCAGTCTTCTATTACTGGAAACTACTTAACATTATTTAGTATTGCTATTCGATACTAAATCCGCAACCTTCCTCTACTTTCCAATTTGAAACATTCATTGTGTATTTCCCATTTGTAATCTTCATTTTCAATCACAGCTAATTTCCACTGAACCTCCTCATTCGATTATTCAGCGTCGTTAGTCTTTCCAATTTGCTCTGAAATTCGTTGCCAATCTCAGTTATGAAAATTTACTTTTCAATTTGAGCAAATCGAAAAAAGATGGAATTATATTTTTACACAATTTATTCGTGAACCCTAACCTACGAAGCTCTCGTATATTTTCCGAGGTGCGACATATTGCGCCAGCTCATGTCAGACGCCATTACGCGATTAGAGAAGCGTTTAGGTAAGTACCTTCAGGGACGTTATCAATGTCGAAAGCAGCTTTGAAAGAGAGGGTTATTCGCTGATTTTTGCACCTCGCCTTTCCCCTCTACGTTTCATTCAACGCGCTTCTTTTCCATCTCATTTATTGGAATGGTTTGTGTTCCTGCTGGAATCATTGCAAATACATAGTTCTATTTGTCCCAAATAAAGTAAGCGCCCCTAAAAGTCTGAATCTTTCGTTTTTATATTTTCTTTATCTATCTCCTTTACCCGTTACATTTTGTTTTTATTAACATTAGAAGCTATTGGATAGTCGGAAGAGTCATGACGCATTTTGGCAAACAGATGGCGCTAGTTCGTTTTTGAGGTACTAGAGTCATTCACAGCTACGTTATTGCTATGTCATTGGACAGTTGACAGTTCTAGCTTCATTGTAAAAAATAATTGAGCAATTTGGTTGAGTTTTGGAGATTTTACGACAAGGGTACGATGGAAGACCAAACTGTGCATTTTCGCCATATTTTACTGTTTTACTTCCGTAAAGGAAAGAACGCGTGTCAAGCGTAAAGTTTACGGTGACAATGCTCTACAAGAACGTCAGTGTCAACGATGTTTCAAAAAATTTCGTGCTGGTGATAGCTTCATTGTAAAAAATAATTGAGCAATTTGGTTGAGTTTTGGAGATTTTACGACAAGGGTAAGATGGAAGACCAAACTGTGCATTTTCGCCATATTTTACTGTTTTACTTCCGTAACGGGAAGAACGCGTGTCAAGCGTAAAGTTTACGGTGACAATGCTCTACAAGAACGTCAGTGTCAACGATGGTTCAAAAAATTTCGTGCTGGTGTTTTTGATCTCAACGACACTCCTCGGTCAGGGAGGCCCGCCGAGGTTGATGACGACAAAATCAAGGCATTGATCGAGTCAAATGAACGTTACACGACACGAGAGATTGCAGAAACATTGAGCATCCATCGTTCAAGCGTTCATGACCACCTGAAGAAGCTGGGATACGTAAGCAGGCTCGATATTTGGGTTCCAAACATCTGCGATATTCTCACTAAACGTGAGAAAAACGATCCTTTCTTGAAGCGACTAATAATTGGTTACGAGAAATGGATTGTTTACAACAAGATTTCCACTTGTTTCGCGCTCTTTGAAACTCCTTGCCTGGTATAACGTTCAATTCCGACGAGGCCGTAAATCAGCACCTTGTTCAATTTTTCGCCGATAAAGACAGGTCCTTCTATGAACGAGGAATTATGAAGCTCACTGAAAGATGGCAAAATCGAACAAAACGGGCAATATATCATTGATCGATCTTTGTTCTTTATATAAATAAATGACTTTGAAACACATAGAAAAAATGCGTCATGACTTTTCCGACAACCCAATAGTTGTAATATTATTCTCCCACTCTCGCATACTCACTCACTCACACCGGAAATCGTTCGTTCCATTCAGCTTCCCATCGAAGCTATCTGGTTTTTCAAAGATTTGTTGTTGTGAATATGTCCATTGGATGTTTTCTTTTCGGCCTCCTTGGTCCCGTACTATCAGAGCTGCGTCCAGAGCTTTTTGGGCCCTAGGCATGCGAATGAAAATCGGGGCCCTTCTTATATAAACAAGAATGAGAGGGATATTTGTTTACAACAAACACAATTTTTGAAGCTCTATTAATTTATATTATTATAGGTGGAGATTATAAACAAATTTTTTAACTGAATTCAGAAGTCGAAGCCAGCGGATTTGTTTATTTCATACAGTAATGAAAAACACCTATATACGGGCCCCTCTTTTCAAAGGGCCCTAGACACGTGCCTATTTTGTCTAATGGCAAACGCGGCCCTGCGTACTACAGCAATCTTTTACCGTGCCATTTACTGCGTAGAGTTCGGGAGTATGCTCCCGGCGTTACGGGACACCCTGTATATCGTATATACTTAAGCGTCGCGTCTGAACGATTATGGTAGCTTCCACGTCCTGGACGCTATAATACCTCGGTCATCTATTTGTTAAAATCCGGATAGATTTAAAAGTTGCAGATAGTTGCACCTAAAATTTGCATTCTCTCCTTCATATTTGTCTAAGGAGAAACCTCATGTTTACCATTCTTAACCATTTTCTTAAAAACCTGCCCAAAGTTCAATTTGTCATAAATTCTGCACTGTTTATACATGGATTAAAAAATGCTTACAACAGGATCAAATACTTGAAATACACCTGCTGACACGTATAACACCGTCATTTAAACCTGTAATCTGATATTCTACAATAAGTAGATATCTAAAACGTTTAATTTCACTTTGAACTTTACGATTTTGTCTTCGGAACGCTGTATCTGAACACAGAATTACCTGAAATGAACAATATTTTCGATTTTGAAGCTTTGTAGCAATAAAAATTTTCTCAAAACATCATACTTGGAACGTTGCTTTTTGGCCATAAATAGCGATTTTCCAGACCACTCTGCCACTGTTTCAAAAAACGCATGAAACATTAGTACCTGGCTTTCACGGAATTTAACAGCTCGTCGAAATATGAAACAATTATTCGACTAAAAGATTCTTTAACGTTGGAAATCGAAGAAAAAGGAATCGAACAGAATCTATTCGAAAGAAAATTCGTCCTTCGGTATTTACATCGCTATCTTGTAATTTCGAAACGCAGAATCTAGCAACAGCCTTTATTCAATCGGACGCACAAGCATGATTGATTAAGCAAGATTGATAGGAGGTCTGATTTCACCCTTTAATGGCGGCGAATTTCGATCAGGAACTTCCACCAATCCACATTACGGTTCAGTGGCTTTGATGTGATTCAAACAATTGTCTCTCATCCAATGGAACGTCTGCTTTCGTGGGCTCGTCTCTTCGGCACGCTTGCGAGGGCCCCTTTAATTATTAGCGAATTATCGACCACCGTTCTCCTATATTTCCTGTATTCAATACCACTCCTTCACCCGTCAAAGCGTTTCTACTCTCAATCGAAACTGAAGATTTTAAATATCGCAAGTTTCAAAGTACAAAATTCCAAATATTCAA
>NW_017100654.1:5655-10993 GCF_001263275.1 Habropoda laboriosa | reverse complement strand
GAATATGTCCACTGGATGTTTTCTTTTCGGCTTCCTTGGTCCCGTACTATCAGAGCTGCGTCCAGAGCTTTTTGAGCCCTAGGCATGCGAATGAAAATCGGGGCCCTTCTTATATAAACAAGAATGAGAGGGATATTTGTTTACAACAAACACAATTTTTGAAGCTCTATTAATTTATATTATTATAGGTGGAGATTATAAACAAATTTTTTAACTGAATTCAGAAGTCGAAGCCAGCGGATTTGTTTATTTCATACAGTAATGAAAAACACCTATATACGGGCCCCTCTTTTCAAAGGGCCCTAGACACGTGCCTATTTTGTCTAATGGCAAACGCGGCCCTGCGTACTACAGCAATCTTTTACCGTGCCATTTACTGCGTAGAGTTCGGGAGTATGCTCCCGGCGTTACGGGACACCCTGTATATCGTATATACTTAAGCGTCGCGTCTGAACGATTATGGTAGCTTCCACGTCCTGGACGCTATAATACCTCGGTCATCTATTTGTTAAAATCCGGATAGATTTAAAAGTTGCAGATAGTTGCACCTAAAATTTGCATTCTCTCCTTCATATTTGTCTAAGGAGAAACCTCATGTTTACCATTCTTAACCATTTTCTTAAAAACCTGCCCAAAGTTCAATTTGTCATAAATTCTGCACTGTTTATACATGGATTAAAAAATGCTTACAACAGGATCAAATACTTGAAATACACCTGCTGACACGTATAACACCGTCATTTAAACCTGTAATCTGATATTCTACAATAAGTAGATATCTAAAACGTTTAATTTCACTTTGAACTTTACGATTTTGTCTTCGGAACGCTGTATCTGAACACAGAATTACCTGAAATGAACAATATTTTCGATTTTGAAGCTTTGTAGCAATAAAAATTTTCTCAAAACATCATACTTGGAACGTTGCTTTTTGGCCATAAATAGCGATTTTCCAGACCACTCTGCCACTGTTTCAAAAAACGCATGAAACATTAGTACCTGGCTTTCACGGAATTTAACAGCTCGTCGAAATATGAAACAATTATTCGACTAAAAGATTCTTTAACGTTGGAAATCGAAGAAAAAGGAATCGAACAGAATCTATTCGAAAGAAAATTCGTCCTTCGGTATTTACATCGCTATCTTGTAATTTCGAAACGCAGAATCTAGCAACAGCCTTTATTCAATCGGACGCACAAGCATGATTGATTAAGCAAGATTGATAGGAGGTCTGATTTCACCCTTTAATGGCGGCGAATTTCGATCAGGAACTTCCACCAATCCACATTACGGTTCAGTGGCTTTGATGTGATTCAAACAATTGTCTCTCATCCAATGGAACGTCTGCTTTCGTGGGCTCGTCTCTTCGGCACGCTTGCGAGGGCCCCTTTAATTATTAGCGAATTATCGACCACCGTTCTCCTATATTTCCTGTATTCAATACCACTCCTTCACCCGTCAAAGCGTTTCTACTCTCAATCGAAACTGAAGATTTTAAATATCGCAAGTTTCAAAGTACAAAATTCCAAATATTCAAAATTGGAATATGATTCTAACTAAATACAGAACAAATACCTTATTGGCAGATTACTTTATAAATGTAACATGCTGGGAAAGTAATTCCGAATTCCATGTTTGGTGTGCAAACACAGTTTCGTTACTTTTCTGCAGAAATATGGGGTAATGATAATTGAAAGTATTCCCATTTAAGAATTCCTAATTTGAAAGTTGTTGTTCTGCAGGTTGTGTCATATTAATTGCAAGATTTTCTTCATGACAGTGTAATTTTTGAAATAACATTTTTGCACGAATTATTCTCGAAACTTTATTGTCAGATCTCGTATGAAATTTTGTGTACAAAGTTAAGCCCCATTTGTATCCAAATGAATGCAATACATTCTGGTCTAATAGGCCACCGGTATTAGTTTGGATATTTTGTTCTTCATTCTGAACTCAACTGTCTGCATTCTTAAACATACGATTTTTACATAATGTAAATCTAGGGCGTCTCAATTCTCCAGAAAACCTTGGTGGCCAGCAATTTTCTTTTACCCACATCGATATAAATGAAATAACAGATTTAACTTTATTCAACTTCATACAAAATTCAGATTCAGAACATATAAGTGTCAAAATAAAATACAACTATTTAATTGAAGCCCTGTGCTCTTTAAAAAAACATCAAATAGGCACACAGTAGCCAAAAACAATGTAATTTTTTTTACACGATGGCACTTAGGGTGTTAAAACGTTTTCCCACCAAAGCGTCAAAATTAGCTCAAATATCTTAGCAACCGATTCATCGTCAATTCATCAATTCTTTTATCAAGTCTATTTAAGAGGCTTCGTACATTTAAGTGGGATCATAAAATTGTAGAATGGTTCATCTGAAACATGGGTGTCCAACCTTTCGATTTGCCTAGACCATACGAAATATACAATACAGTTAATTGTACATAAGTAACAAAACCTCCTTTATTTTTTAATATTCTTTATTAGAATGCAATTGAGCCGTGAAAAATATCGCTAAAAATCACATTATAATGTTAAAAGTTTACGATATTGTGCTGTTCAAGGCCACATTGCGGCCCGCGGGCCGCAGATTGGACACGCCTGATCTAAAATATACCTACAAATGTTCTTATTAACATCCTTGACACGTTGACTGCCAACCACGAGATAACTTTTCGTGGGTTGGCAGTTTGCTGGTAGACGCCCACCACGAGTTATCTCGTTTTTACAGTATAACTTTTCGGCGCCCACCACGTGTTAAGACGTTGTAAACGCATAGGAATTCTGTGGGATGGGCGTCTGTTAAAGGTTCATTTTTAACAAAAAGGCGTCATAAAAAGGATGTATTTATTATTTTTTACAAGATTATTGAAATATAAAAAAATGAAAGTAAACAAGGCAATAAGAGCAAATTTTAATTATAATATGCATTCTTTGCAAAAAAACAATTAAAACTAAAGTCATAATATAAAAATTAATACGTGTTTGTTTAATTCTATACGATAAATTGAAAAAAAAAAATGTTGGCGTCTAGAACAGATTTCTTCAAAATAGGCTTGGCAGTCAACGTGTTAAGAAGAGAGAAAATTGTAGCGATTTTAACAAATTTAACACTCCATAGGCAAAAATATTTTTTCACACTTTGTAGACAAATTGGGTAGTTTGTGTCCAATTCTAATTCTTTTACTGTTTCAAGCTTTCAAAAAAGTTGACAAAATTCTGGAGTACGTCTCAGTCTCTGCTTACGTTATAAAACCTTTTCCAGTAAAAATAAAAATTCGTTTCGAAGAAATACGGTAGCGAAATTTCACTTGGGTGGTCAAAGACTCGGATTGAAAAGAACAGTACTAGAAGTATTGATAAATCTACTGCACCAATTTAAATAAAACAGAGCGTGACTATACCGCATCACATTATGCAATCTTTGTCGAACTCTTACCTCCAAGTGACTGTTGTTTGATGAAAAATCAATTACGACCAGGCTGGATTTGTTTATCTACCCCAAAAATAAATTTATCTTTCTGTTTACTGCAAGATTTACATTTGATACGGCAAACGTCTGAATTAGAACACACAGCTTATAAAAATAGCTAAATTATTGCTATTTTCCATATTTCTTAGAAACTTTGCTCCGTTGATTAATAGAAAATTCGTCTTTGATAAAAATTTAGTTTTGTTAAGGATAAACGTAGTTTCTAAACTTCTAAGTGTAGGTAATCCCTTAGAGAAATCAATAGACATTTAGAAGCGTGTCATATTCAACAACAAAGATGAATTCAATATTTTTAAACCCGACGTGGAAAAAGATTCGTATAGAGAAAACGAAATACAAAATTCCATTAAAAAAACAAAAAATGTTTACGTAATTATTGATGATGGATGCATTATACTTTGGAGGTGCATAATTTGTATATAGAAATTTACGCGAAAATCGATAAATTAACAAAAAAGTTATAATTTTTAGTCAAACAATTTTTGTACACAAATTAACATTTTTTCAAATCTGTTCACGCAGTCACACTCGTCGTTTAGAAATACAAATTTCGTCAGTTTACACTACTCCTCTAATAATTTTCGAGATATTGGCCTAAATATGTTTACTACCCCCGACTTTGAGGGCAATTTTCACCCCTTCAGTATGGACGATTGCCGATAAAAAAGATTCCTGTCGAATTTTTCTTTTCAGATCTACCACGTACCAAAATTTCGTTAAAATCGGTAGGTAATTATCACTTCAGTGTACTCCCTTGTTAATAGATATGCAAATACATTTTTAACACACGGTATATTACCAGAAGACCACTTTCAGTAGATTTATACAATCGTGGTGTAAATGACGCTACTATTTGGTTCACGTTAACAAATATTGAAGCTGTAATAGTTTCGAAGAGCGACATTGTGAATTGCTGATTCATAGAAATAATGTATTCATGTGCTTAATTGCTCAATTATTAGTATTCTACCACCTACCATTCGTGTTTCGTGAATTTTGACTTTGATGAAATATTTGTTTGTTATATGAGCCGCTCATTTGCCAAATTGGTTAATCCCACAAAAAGAAGTAGATAAAATTGATGAAATTGTATACATAAAAAATAAATATTAATATTCTTTGTACCGTTGCATTAAAAAATTACTCAGCTAAATTCTTATAAGCCTTTTAATTACATTATTACAACGATTTATTTTAGAGTAAAATATTATTTGGAGTGAAAAATTATTTATTATTCATAGAAATTTTTGTCATTTAGTGGTGTCAAGCTTAATTATTAAGGAAATTTATTTTAAAAATGAAAAGATAAGCATCAATCAAGTGCTTTGACACTAAAATTTTAAAAAATTCAAAAAGTGAAGTGTTAACCATTTTGGCCTGTGAGAACGTCTTATGCACAAATTAAGTAATTTCTGATACTATTATTACGAATACGTTTTAACTTAAAGATTTAGAGATTTAGAGAAGAATGCAAATAATTTTGAGATATTGAAATTGTAACACTAGTCTTATAATTAGTAAGATTGGAATAAGTAAAGCTCTTTCAGATAAACTTCGTTTGATGTACATAGGTTGATTAACTTTGCTTTAGACTGTTTTCATAGTATGTAAATAAAACAGTATCGATAGATTTTTATCGTTACGTTTGATTGAGTGACTTTATGTACTGTATTACGTACTCATACTTCCCCATTTATTTATTCGTGAACGAAATACTTGATCAATAAGGAAGAAAAAAAATTTATGCTATCAATATATGCGTCTACGAGTGAATATTCCTCGGATAAATATAAAAATTACTCCGTTCATTGTAATAACTTCGAAGATCATAGT
>NW_017100654.1:0-5534 GCF_001263275.1 Habropoda laboriosa | reverse complement strand
AACATTACATTACGAATATAGAAAATATTCATTTTTGCTATGTGTTTGAATACTTGTGTAACAACAATTGGAGATAATTTTCATTAACTTTTATTACACTTTTATACACGAAAATGCGTTAAATTAACAATACGTAATCCGAAAGTACAATAAATTACGTTTCATAATGGTAAGAAGCATCAACCCAATCTTTTTATAATTAACCGATGTACATCACTATAGAAGGGTAAGCTTATGTAGTGTCCGAATACTTTTGCGAGTATCTGTATACAGGGTGAACAATGTAACACGATCACCTTGAATTATTCTATTGTTAGTAGATCGATCTACATTTTTTTTTTTTTTTTTTTTGGTCGCATGTTACGGCTCAAAGAGACCGTTAAAATGATTATGGTATACTTTTCACCAAATTTTTTTTTTATGTTCTCAATATCACCTTCAGTTCTTTATAGATAAATCTATGAATTTATTTACGGCCATCTTTCAGCGAATGTTGAAAGGCTGTTCGAAATGATGCTCGCCGGTTGCAATGCACTCTCGTATGTGGCAAATAAACGAGTACTTCCGGTCTTTCTACGGTGTCTGCACTTTTTTACAAAAAAGTGAAAATTTCGGAAAGGAGAACAACTTATACAAAATATGCTGTAGTAATCTTTGAACCATATTATGCGACACAACAAAATTTTTGTTGAGTCCACTAGCAACAAAATAATTTGAAGTGAACACTTTACTTTAATTTAGTTTATGAAAAATATGAAATAGTGACTTATTTATGTATCACATAAGCAATCAGAATCTCAATACAACACGTAGTGCTTTATCCTCGAAGAGCTAAATACACAAACACGTAATTTTATAGTATAATGAAGAATAGTTAAGAAATTAAAAACTACATATTTTAGTTTCTGAACTTATAGAGTGTATCACTGTGTTGCAACCAGTAAGCGAATTTCAGTTTCAAGATATGAATGTCCCAGTTATTAAGGACACACAGTTATTGAATGAAAACATCAAGATTGAAGCTGATTGCCATTTACAACGACTTAATTTACTATGGGATCTAATTGAATACGTAGCTTATGGAATTATGTCGTGTGTGTGTGTCGACAATTTCAAAATTTCATTTTGTACGTATTATTATAAGAAATATATGTAGGAACCGACGAAAAAATATTGAGGGACCCAACGGGAATCGAACCTGGGACCTTCTGCTTAGGCTTTGCGTGCTACGCCAACCACTCTCCCCCTCTATTCTCCCTTGTCGGTTTCCTATTTGGGTATGGAGGCCCCGATACTACACTCGGCCATTCTGAACTGACATTCGCCCTCGAATGACCTAAGTTCAACAACTCAACACTTTCGGGTACCCTCCCCCAACACAGTGGCACAACAGCCGTAACAACTCATTTTTGGAAGACGTGCGCAACCCTCAAGGTTGGAAGACGAGCCCCCATATGTAGGAACCGACGACGGAAAAATATTGAGGGACACAACGGGAATCGAACCCGGGACCCTCGGCTTACCAAACCCGAAGCTTTGCGCGCTACGCCAATCTCTCCCTCTCTATTCTCCCTTGTTGGTTTCCTATTTGGGTATGGAGGCCCCGATACTACACTCGGCCATTCTGAACTGACATTCGCCCTCGAATGACCTAAGTTCAACAACTCAACACTTTCGAGTACACTCCCCCAACACAGTGGCACAACAGCCGTAACAACTCATTTTTGGAAGACGTGCGCAACCCTCAAGGTTGGAAGACGAGCCCCCATATGTAGGAACCGACGACGGAAAAATATTGAGGGACACAACGGGAATCGAACCCGGGACCTTCGGCTTAGGCTTTGCGCGCTACGCCAATCACTCCCTCTCTATTCTCCCTTGTTGGTTTCCTATTTGGGTATGGAGGCCCCGATACCACATATATTTCCTACAACAATATGCAAGAGTCCCTGCAACAGTTAACTATGCAAATCAATTTTTCAATTTTGTGCCCCATTTTAACTATTCAGATAGTGTATATAAAACGTCTCTTCGAAATGTAAATTTTATAGGCACATACAGTGGGTGATCAAATTATTAGAGCCATCTGTAAGAAATCCACGGTTTTACATTATAACGATTAATTTTCTGATGGAAACCTAGTTATACTGAATTCTTATTATTTTTTTTTATTAAGCGTTGATGTTTACAAATTACAAATATACACTTGGCAACACTTTAGGCAATATTGTCTGTCATATGGACGTGATTTTGTATCGGTACTGCAAATCGCCATTTGAGAACCACGTGTTAAAGTTTTCTTTGTTTATAGATCTAGAGCATTTTAATTTTTGTTGCAGTCTTTTTACTACTTATAATGCATAGTAAATTACTTAAAATGTGTCGAAAAAAGAATGAAGGCTGTAATTGCAGCAAAAGGTAGCGCTACCAAATACTTTATTGTTACTTTTTAACTGTATTTTTTAAAACTACATAAGCTAGGTTTAACTGTTTTGTGTATCTTTAGTGAACAATCGTTAATTAAAAATTATCTAGTATGAAAACCTTGATATTGTGATTTTATTTCTACACAAAAACAAAAAGCACATTTTTCGCATTGTAGCTCTAATAATTTGATCACCCAAATTTTGTCTGCTTCATATCAAATTACTTTTTCTTCACTAGGAACTTACTGCAAGGGAAAAATATAGCTAATTGCTTTCTGCTCGTGAAAATTATACAGGGTGTCCCAAGTTTTTCCCACAAAACGGTGCCAGCATATTCTGAGAGTAAAAATAAGGACAAATATCGTATGAACGTAGGCTCATATATGCGTTATCAAAAGTTATAACAAAAATGAGAAATAGCAATGGACTGGTTTTTTGTTTGACCAACGAAGAAACAGATTTGCGTTATTTACATTAGTTGTATTTCAAAATGTTGCCCGTTCTTATAAATACAAGACTTACATCTATGAAAAATTAAATTTGACATATGACCAATTTCTTTTGTTGATTTCCTCTAATTTCAACGAATGCATTACGAATTTTTTGTCCGGTAAACATTTTCTTTCAAATTTTCCCACAAGTAAAGTCCGATCTTGATCCAATCCATTCTTTAGGATAACGCTCATTTAACCTTTCCCGCATTTTTACTGTGCAATATGCTGGACCATTCAATTGTATCTACAAATTTGGACAAAATGACAATTGTAGAGTAACTGTTTTTTTTAAATTCTGCCATACCGAGTACGAGTTGCGTACTCGCTCGACCCCCCGTGGCCTCAGGTAGCGCCGCCGAAAGAGCTTGTCCCGCCCTGATTGGTAGAGTCAAGCTTCCCCAAAACATATAAAAGATAACCCTTTGACCAGAAAAGTCAGTTCTTGCGGGAAGCCGACTAAGCCTACTCTAGCATACACCGAGCAGACGACACTCCTTGTTCTTGCAAAAGTCAGTACGGAACGAACGAAGACTCCAGGACCAGGTTTCCTGTCCTGTCTCTACCCTCACCATCTTTACCTATCCACCTCCTAGAGGCAGACGCTCCTTCGCGGATCATAGCGACACCTCTAGGTTCAATCCAAATCTCCAAAATACCTTCACAGAGACAGCAGACGTCTCCTTCGCGGACAACAGACGATAGTTTCTCTTCCCTCCTCTCTCACTCTTACCTATTTCACCTACCTATCGCCCCCCCCCTCCTTTGGGAGATCTGGCCGAGTCAAATTTGACTAACGTCAAATTTGCGCCTTTTCACCGACCGTCTTCGAGGCATAATCGCTTTCGATTTATCTGTAATTCGACCTCACAACAATAAAGTGAGATTTTAAATAAATTTCACACCACACAATGATATATCTGCTAGCAGTTCTGGTTGCAATTCATTTTGCAGAAAAGTTGAAAAGGTACGTGCAAATTAACACGTTTTGTTATAACTTGTTAATAAAGCTTTTATGAGCTTATGTTTTTTTTTTTTTTTACTTTTACTCATAGAATATGCTGGTACCATTTCGCGGGAAAAACCTAGGACACCCTGTAGACGACTAAATTAGGTCTACCTTCGAGGATATAAAAATAGTCGTATAATAGAATTTAGCTAGATTTATTGCAGACATAATCTCCGCAAAGCGTTTCAGCATGCTTATACTTTTAGCGATCTTTTTATCAAACTGGCAATCTCGCTAACTAAGCCATGCCATGAATTAACACTGACAAATGTGAAATATCATTTTCTCCCAATTGTACTAATAGAAGTAATCACATATCCTACCATAGTTCACACCATCACTGAACAACGATTTGTGAATATTTGCACCACCCTTACTCTATACAACACAGAAAAGCATATTTCACCAAATTTAATTAACATAATATAACAGTCAAAATTTAAGAAAAAAATAATTAAAATCAAACAACAGTGTCAAACCCGATTATCACAGAACTACAATTCAAGGCAATAAACATTAACCAGCAAATCGTCATCAAAGTCACGCTTCACTTAACATTTCAACTCGGTTTTAGTATATTAATTTGTAACAGAATATTGTGCTAATGATTGCTGCATCGTATCCAACGTATTATTAATAATGTTTTACAGCGAGTAGCAATCTTTGGATTGCATTTAACTGAAACGCTGGAATCTGCATTTCGAAATCATAGCAGTAATTTGTGTATGAGAATGTTACGTTAAACAAACATACGAAGACCTGTGCAGTAAGTAGTACTTCTATGATTTCTAAAAGTTAGTCTATTAATCGATATTTACAACAACCAGAGCCAAATAGATTAATACATTCTAGTGCAGATAATTAATTATTTAATTCATTATGGAGTAAGTAATTACTGCGAAAGTAAGTTAAAGTTTATATCGAAAATGTGATTTAAAATCGTTGAATACTTCTGCAAATTCTTTTCATACCTGAAACTCGAAAGTTTCACGACAGAGTAAAAATTGTTTCACTCTCGTATAATTTACTGTACACTACACCCATAAAAAGTTTCGTTAAAGTAAAAATGTTATGGTTGGGAGATTTTCCTTGTTCTTTTCTTGCGCCACTTCTATCCATTACTACATACGTCATCCGTTTCTTATTTTATTCCTTTCCGTAAATAATTTCTTTGTATTCTTCCCTATCATAGAAAAGTTTATGCATAGGGTGAAACCTTTTATACAACTGTGTATGAAATACGTAAAGTTCAGGCGCTTATGAAATAAACCTTTTGATATCCTTTAGAAAAATTATTTGAAATCCAAAGTAATGTCACACTGTGTGCATACAATTACTCGAATTAATATTTATACACCATTTAAAACAGTATAACTTTTTTAAGATTGGACCAAGCGACTTGAGTTTCTTTGAGAAGTTAGAAGAATTAGCTTACTAGATGACGTGTACAAAACATTTGGAAAAAATCGCGAAGAAAATTGTAAAGGTCACTTTTTACAACTTTTTTATCTCAGCTTGAAATGAAAATTTATAACGTATAGTTGTGGCCACGATATAGCGAGGTCGTAAATTAAACTCTCAAGAATCAGCACCGATTGATGTTGCGGC
>NW_017100653.1:308855-319907 GCF_001263275.1 Habropoda laboriosa | reverse complement strand
AGTAAATAGACTGTAAAATGCTGTAAAACAATGCTGGTATATTGTAACCTTTTGTAATACACAGTTTGCACAATAATTTTACAATAAACAATTGATATTTTCATAATTAATTGCATTTCTTCACAACTTTGTTGTCTCGGAAATTTGCACATTGTTGCACGACGCCCCGTTTTGCAACAATGTGTAATTTTCGGGAGCGATTCGCGGCAACAAAGTTGCAAAAATAGAATCACGTTTGCAACTTTGTTTCCAGTAGTCGCTCCCGAAAATTGCACATTGTTGCAAATGCGTTCTCGGTTTGCAACTTTGTTGTCTCGGAAATTTGCACATTGTTGCACGACGCCCCGTTTTGCAACAATGTGTAATTTTCGGGAGCGATTCGCGGCAACAAAGTTGCAAAAATAGAATCGCGTTTGCAACTTTGTTGTTGTGAGTGACTCCCGAAAAATGCACATTGTTGCAAAATGGCGCGTCGTGCAACAATGTGAAATTTTCGCGACAACAAAGTTGCAAACCGATAACGCGTTTGCAACAATGTGCAATTTTCGGGAGCGATTCGCGGCAACAAAGTTGCAAAAGGAGAATCGTGCTTGCAACTTTGTTGCCGCAGGTCGCTCCCGAAAAAAGCACAATGTTGCAAAGCAGCGCGTCGTGCAACAATGTGAAATTTTCGCGACAACAAAGTTGCAAGCCTTATAACGCGTTTTGCAACATTGTGCAATATTCGGGAGCGCCTCCCGGCAACAAAGTGGCAAACCGATTACGCGTTTGCAACGTTGTGTTTTTTCGGGAGCCCGCGCAAGTCACAATGTTGCAAAACCGCGCACCCGTGCAACAATGTGCGTTTTTGGAAAACGATTCGCGGCAACAATGTTGTAAACTCGATAACACGTTTGCCACAAGGTGCATTCGAAAATAATACGAGTTAACGATGTTACAAGCGAGAATGACGCTTGTAACAATGTTACATTCAAGCGTAGTGCTTGGTAATAATGTTTACGTTCGAAATAACTCTTTTAATAATGTTGCAAAAGTAACGCGTACAACAATGTTTTGCATTTGAAATAGTGCTTCCATCGTTGTTGCATTCGAGAATAGAGACTGCAACAATGTTTGCATTCAAGTTTCAAAGATGAACAGTGAAATAAAAGTATGTTGCTACTTAAGAATCACCGTTTAACGATGCAAAAGTTCTTTTCCTGCTACCGCAACCGTGTCCCACACCTCGATCAATTTGCAACCTCAACTCACACGGGAACAAAGGCTTCGCGCAAACAAAACGTCATTATACATTCTCAACATATTTCTCCACCCCTATAAATAGCCCCTCTATATACAAGGTATTATAGAAAACACTGTAATTTGTATATTTTTTGACATTACATGCATTGTGTGCAATTGTCTACCAATTTCCTATAAATGCGTAAAAATCCGCATTAGAATGCTTTCAATTGTCGAAACATCGTCGTTCCGATATCATTCAGAACGCTCTGCGTCTTTAATAAAAGGTGCATTTTCACCCGAGTAAACGTGTAAAGAAGAATCTCGAAACAATGTTACCTTTGACAAGAAAGGGGGCATTTCTCTTCCATTAAATTGCCCGTTAGGTAGTTTCTTTGCCAATATTACCTGTTACACTAACACAAGATCTATCGATTCCTTTTCAACGTTCCACACAAAAGCTTCAATCTTCTCTTTCCAATTAACCGTACCGTCTAACCTTGGAGAACCTACGAAGGCACACTGCAATCACAAGTTTCAATTCAAAGAGGCGTTCTCTCAGTGGTGTGGCGTAGACGCCGAACAGAACACGCGAAAGCAATGGCAAAGGATCGGCTGATTCGAAGGAACGTTGCTCAGGAACGCAGGGGACGAGACCATAGAGGACGACGGTGCCAAGAACGTACTCACGCAGTTGGCTGCCAATGGTGGTATATACCTACACGTGCTCGTTTCGGGGGCAAGGCGAGCGAAGGAAGAATGCCTTTCAGCCGTTCAACACGAAGGAATGTCTTTGCCGTGCGCCAGTTCGAAGATGAGGGCAACTCTGTTGGAAAAGTTTACTCTACGCTAGCCCGATCGCGCTAATGCGAGTTTGAACGGCGGCCCTTCCTGCCATCCGGCCAGGACCGAAACTCGGCCGGAAGTAACTTTCGGAAATTTGCAAACTAACTGATGGAAACCTCATTTCGAGCGAGTCATCTTGAGCGTCGCGTTTCCGCCGGAACGTTGTCCGTGCAGGTGCTACAATAGCGGGCGAAATTCGGAAACAGAATTCGTAAACGGAGCAAAGGGTGGATGCGATGCGGGGTGATTTATTCTTTCGACTGTGAAACGTTGAGGTTCTCCGTGTTCTGCCTGGAGTGATCGTGTACTAATTTTGTTAGATGTTCAGTTCACCGTTCAGGTTAGTGGCCATTCGCAATTAGCTGGTTGAGGACGATTATCGGAGGAGTATGAGTTTTCGTGGTGTGATAACATAAATTTCAAATTCGAAATTTTCAAATTTTCAAAGCTTTAGATTTTCAAATCTTGCAAATCTTGCAAAACGTAGCATCAGTTTATACACATGAAGCGATGTTTCCCACAGCAGATTCTTGGAAAATCTGCATCTTTCCTCCTGCAATGCCTGATTCTCCACTTCCATCTATTACAGTCACCGCATGATTCCTTGATCATGTATTTATTCGTTACATTTGCATCCGGGAAAGCCCGCGGATGAGCTCTGCGCGCCAACTTGACGAAGTCTGGGATTTCCTACGGAAGATTGTGCAAGAATGAAAAATTACGATGTACATACATACAAACATCGAGGACACTTTATTATCAAATAATTTCCACAATACGACAAAATATGAAAGTGAATCGACAATCTTTCCGTTTATTATATTATTCAAACATTGATCGAACAATTCCGTTTATTTGATTTTTTCCGCATCACGGAATGGCTACTTCGTTTGAACGAAACGAAATGGAACAAACAGAAAAAAGGAGGGGGAAAATATCGAACATTTTAATTTGATAGTGAGTTTACCTTATAGGTACCATTCTGCGAGCTGTTTTACTAAAACCAATACAAAACCTGCTATTACTTCTCAGTTTGTGCGATCGAGCACTTGATTAACTTTTCCTTAATTAACACTCCACGTTGTTCCATTTCATCATGTTTGTTCCATTCGAACGCGGAAACATTATTTGTAGCAATTAAAAGACTTCCACAATAATGTAAAATCAACGCGAGTAAATTAATATCGTTCACTACCTTCAATCTACAATTGCAACAGTTCCAAATATTTATACAGCAAACAATAAAAAAAACTCGTTCCTTAAAATTATCAATTAAATATTCCCTTATTCACAACCCTTCGATATCTCAAAACCAATTGAACCGTGCGAACCTCGCAAATTTCAAAATCTCATTCCCAGAAAAAAATAAAAAAAAATAGCACAGAGAGTAAAGTACGGCTCGAGGCAAGCAGAAACATAAACTATCCCGTTTCTCTCTGTTGTTCGTTCCGGCCCTTCATTAAATCTTCGATCGGGCCAATATTTCCATCGGGGCGCTTTCGGTTCATTAAATCTAGCCGGTATGTAGTGTGTGGATACGCGCGTTATCGGAAAGTCGTTAAAATCAGGGACCACGTCGACGCGGAAAGTTGCATCAATTTTTTGCCGTTTTCGTCGAGAGGGCTGATATTTATTGTGCAATAGCCGGCTAGCCGGCACGTACGATATATTCGACGAAACGCTCGGCAGACTGCAACCAGTTATCCTCTCTGGTAGCCTCGGTACTCATGCTCCATTGGGAGCTGTTCGCTTATTCCAATCCAGACGCTACTGTACGCCGCGTACCGTGCAAGAATGATGTCGGGTTCCGGAGGTACAGCGGGTGAAACTTAGGGAAACGTCGAACGAGAAATCAGGGATTTATTCGAGGGTAACCTTTGACGTTCAATGTCCAATTTTTATTCCACCATTTTTGTACACCCTTCAGCTCTCGGGGGCGATTGCAGTTTGAATGTAGTGTAGAAATTTGTGTGAAGGTAAACGGCGCAATTGTGGAAATAACGAGGCGTAAAAGGAAAGTACGAGATAAAGATGGTAGGAGATACTTTTGACTGGGAGAATTTTAAGCAGCTCTTTTGCTCGCTGTTTTTCATATCGCGTTCTAAGACGACTATAAAGAATTCTCAAGGGACGCTGCAAGCTGCTTTAAACATCTTTCTAGCGATATTTGTAGAGAAATACTTTTTCGTAATTTCCATAATTATTTTGATTTTCTTTCAATTTTGGGTAGTACCAGTTATTTGTTTAATCTTGTCGTAATTTCAATAATTATTTTCATTTTCTTTCAATTTTCTATACAGTATTTGTCCACTTTTGAAGGATATTCCAAAGAGTCGACATTATCGAACGTCAGACGTGAAGTTTTTCATATTTATTCCTGACAAAGCAGCCTCGAGACAAGACGAAACCAGACTCCAGAAGCAATCCTTAGTTTACAAGCATAAATCACAGATGAAGGGGAACTCGGGATATCTAGATATAACGTGAACGATGAGCAAACGTACGATGCACGGAACTCGGTTGTAAAGGTTGTTTTCCTTTCCTTTCCCAACTATTGTCGAAACTTGCAGAAAGATAACCAGCTGCCGCGGACGAATAAAACGTGCGCCTGTTCCGAACGGCGGGGCAAAGTAGACAAGCAGAATAAATTGCTTCCCTCGTTCTGAAACTCGGTTTCCGCTGTAATTTCACCAACTTTTCCTTCGTTCACCTGTTACGTGTTTCGCGCCACTGCCCCGTGACGGGAAATATGTTTTAACGACAGGTAACCATCCGCGCAAACCTTAAAGCGGCGCGTTAATTGGTAACACGAGCTCCGACGAGTCCGTTCTTCATTTTTGACACCGCGATACACTTCCATCGAACGGAGTTCCCTTCGAACTTTCACTTGAACGAGAAAAGAAACCTTACTCGTTCTCCAAGAATATGATACGGAAACACTGTATTCTTCGTTTAAATTTAAACTGAAATTTTCAAACTAAAAACAGGATAATTAATTAATAGAATTAATTACCAGTGCAAGATAATATACCTGTAACGTTGCAAGAAATCTTAAAACAAAAAGCAAATTCTCCCATGGAAATTGATTATTTCCTTTCACGTCACGTTTAACAATGGACGATCGTTTCCACGGAATATCTTCATGCTGAAGAACTAGACTTATATTCTCTCATATTCATGTAGGAAACGGAAAATGCAATTAGAAATTGGTTAAATTAGTATAAACAAAACTGGTAACGCTTTATCGCTTCGCAGGAAAAATGAACGACCCTCGCTATTGTTTTCCCTATTTATTAGGGTCTTCGCTCGCTCGCTCTCACTCTCGCGCACTCTCTTCGCATCTCGCATCCCTCGCATTCGCACAAACACACTCGCTCTTGTTTAACCCTTTGCACTCCAATGGCGCCATTACGGCGACACGCGTAATTACTTTGCAGAACTTAAAAATGTAAAATTCAGGTTTCTCTATATTCTTGAAACAATGGAAATTAAAATGAGAAATAGAAATAAATAAATTCGTAAACAATAAACATTCTTTTTCCAAAATGTATCTTAGGGCTTTCGAAAGTTTCGCTGCAAAAGTATACTAGAGTTGCTGATTAATTCTGTCAACAGCTTGGAGTACAAAGGGTTGATAACAACGAATGTCGGAAGGCCACGGTTCGTTGCCCCCGTTTCGTCTATTCGTATCGCAGGGTTTTTAACAAAGACAGGCTCGACCGTATGATCGGCTCGCTCCGGTCATTAACCTCCCACGTTCAAACTCGTGAATTCGTACGTAATATCGAAGAAAGAGAAATTGCAGAAGTTCCAATAGATTGTCCCAGAGTGAACGAAGAAAAAGCTAATAAACAATTGCCGGTGTTAAATTATGCACGGTGGCCGGTTTGTACGCATAAATTTCGCCAGAGGCGCACGGTGGCCGTGCTCGGAAGACCTTATCCGCTAAAAAATAACCGCACGCGTTCACGCGATGTATTTATACGATGCACTTTGTCACCGGCTCGCCGACCCAGTAGTTATGCCATAGTTAAGCGGAGGCACGTGCACGCGCATAAAGACGACGCCGGGACCAGGCCCTCCCGTTTGTCACGTGACCCGCCGCGCCGGCGAGAAGGAACTCCGACAAATATGAAATGCTGAGCCCCCGTGGTCCACTGACGCTGCTCGAATCAATTGCGGAGAAATTACTGCGGGCGACGCTCGCAACTTAAACTTCGGGGCAATTTATGGCCTCTGTTTGGTGCATGCCAGCCCCTGCAAACTTCTGAATACGCCCGTCAGGGGAGATTGGACGCACGACGGAGGTGGAAAGTGTGTGTTTTAGAGAAGTTGCGTTGAAAAATTTTTGCTGGTTTCGTTCGTTCGTAGGAGAATTTCGCGGGAGGTTAGCCGAGATTAACGTTTTCTATCGTGATTTCTACGGGGCTTCTAGTTTCATTTTGTTCCTTTGTCGCAGAAAATATTTGAAAATTGTTAGTTTTGTAATAATACGCTGAGCTTGAATTGCCATAATGTGTCGAAGGGATGAAATCAAGGGGAGAGAGTAAAGTATCGAGTTTTGATGGTAGCCTAGAGAATTACTATGTAAAATTTTGTTTTTGCAAAACATTCTTTTTTTTTTTAAATTTGTTACTTGAGTTAGTGCTTTCTCCTATATTCTATTAATAACCTATGAATTCTGACTTCCTTGTTAGTTACTCAACGAGTAACTATTTATTCAAAGTACATAACACACTTGTTACTTTCCATGCACTTCGATACCGCTTCTATATCTCCGATTATGGTATATCTCTGTTAATTGCTTACACACCTACCCTTTTAACCAAGAATCAGCACGATCAAGTAGCAAGAAAGGCGCACTGCACACAGTAGAGTCAGCGATATTACACAATACACCCACGAAATATCCCAGACTGCTTCCTGATATGTTTACCGAACAGCCTGCCTCGTGTACAAGCGTAAGCATTATCTCGTAGCCTAATGAATTTCTCCATCAGCACAAACAGATCGTAACACTTTCCAAATTGCAAATCGTCGTGTCAACAGAATTCCGAGATAATCCGGGTAATTTGAAAAATTCACACTATCGAATCTCCTCAAACATACCAGCACACATTAACACGTTCCACTTTGCGCCAAAATTAACGCTCTTTGCCTACACACCCCCCCTCGTTCAATAGCAAACGAATTTCAATTGGAAAGTAGAAAGGAAATGAAATCGCGTTTGTCCAGCTCTAAAAAAGTTCGTCCTGCGAAAAGGTTAATTCGTTGAAAAAAGTTTCCACACACACATACACATCCGCAGCGACGATGAACCGCAGCTGTGTAACATCGAAACGTTGTTCGGCCGACCAAACAGAAGAACCCGTTTTCACCTCTATGTGTCTCTTCTTTTTATTTCACTCTCTGTCCGACGAGTTATCCTGATTAGATTAAAACGGTCCACGGCGTGCGCGTAGCGGTAGAAATTATTCGGGCCGTTTTAGCCGACATTCCAGAAGCGCGGTGTGTGTAACCCGGTAGACACGGGGACAGGAAGAGAAGGAAGAGATCCGGTTAACGCGGTACCAAGTGCACCGCTACTCTTGGCCACGGCACAGGGGGGAAGTCACGTTTCACCGTTTGCTCCCTCGGTTAGAAAATATCGCGAGTATGTTCTTCTTAATGCCGTCTCAGCCTCCGGAAGCGCGGAGAGATAACGAGTGCCGAATAATAACATTACTTTCGTACAAATGACTCGTCGTGTCTCTCCCCCCGGTAGCACCCAGAGGGTTCATATTTTTCTTGCACGATTACGAATCGTAATCCGCTTTCTCGCAGGGGTGTGTGTGTGTGTGTGTGGATTGTAATTTCTAACTCGCCGCGGCTCTTAGGAAAACAGCCTGGCTTTAATTCGCGCCAACCCCTTTGAATGCCATTACGGGGATTTAACTTACAAATCGTTCCTCCCTACCAGACTTTTACGCCCGCTTCAAACTTTCTGCTGTTTCGCGTCTTCTCTCTTTCTTCCCCCTTTTTTTTTTTCATTTTTGTTGCTTTTGTCCGATTTTCGTGCTTTTCTGGGTATTGGTGGGAAATGTAGGTTGAAAATAGGATTAAACGACGGTTTTGGCGAGGTTAGATTTTTAGATTTTGTGGTGATTTAGATTTCGAAGTACTTTATTTCCTCTCGAGATTATGGTAATGTGCTTCCCAGGGGAATATGTATTATGCATATTTTATCGGCACTTCGGACGCATTGGCTACATTTCCGGTGAACTTTGCCAGGAGAACGTGACGTTGGTCAAGCAACAGAAGGCGATTTCGGATTCTGTGTTAACGAGAAAATCAAAATTCCATGTAACCTGCTCCCGAACTCTGCCCCTCTAATTACTTTACGAATTGCATTCGCAAATACACAGTGTGTAGCTCACACAAATGAAACTACGTCGGCAACTCTGAGAACATTGATTGAATCGAATACTGGCAAACAGAACGTTGAGGAAAGAATTGGAACAAACAGGTTGGCCATTATTTGTCGTTCGCAATTTCCAAGATTTCAAATGTACACGAACAAATGGAACAACATCAAACCAGTGATTAATCTAGATTATTGTTAGACTCGCCGTGAAATGGCTGTGTTATCTCTACGAATTATTTTCATTGTTGCTTCCTGCCTTGTCTCCAGCGTTTCTATTCAATTATCTGTTTACCCGACTTTTATTGCTTCGATTTAAAAAACGAAATTTCACGAGCAAGTTACAAGCTTCGAAAAGAAAATGACACACAACTGCCGTGCTGAAAAATTCGTTACTGAAAAACATTACAAATATTGAAAATGTGTAAAGCTGAAAATTTCAGTCTTGAAGCTAGACTCGTTGCAACAACCTCAACAAGAGGTCAAAGAGCGACAACCCGTTCCAATAAACCGAATACTTCATACTGCGATCTTCCTTACAATTTATTCACCGAAGTGCCATTCAAAGGTTGCGATTTCACAAGCAGATTACGCTGTTTTCCCAAAAGACGCAAACAAAAAAAAAAAAAATCGAGGAAAAACTGGATTGCGAAAGGAAGAACGTTCGCATCCGCTCAAGTGGAAGCGCTCGCGGCAGTTTCCGACAGAACATTTGGGGCGCCGCAAGTTTTACGTAGGCAGTGATCTAGCGGACAAGCACTTGTCTTGCTTTCGCTTGATACACGCTTGGTTCCGTTGTTCTCTCTCGGCCAACTTGGAATTCCTGCCAGGAATAAAAGCGCGCGCGCGATTCGAGTAAATAAAATTCCCTCCCCCCTTGGTTCACGCGGTGGGAAAAAGGATATTTATCTTGGTTTTCGCGTGGTCTCCCCCTGAAAATTATTGGGGACGCGAGAAAATTTGTTCCGCGCGCGCGTATCTCTGCGTTTTCCAACAAGAGAGAGAAAGTTTGAGTGCCCAGAATACGGTTTCTTTTATTACTATCCACGTACGTCGTTCTCCTCTATACTCCTTTCCACTTGTCCTCTCCGCTTCTGGATCTTAATTTCCAGCTTGGCGCCGGGCTTTCCACGCGAAGCTCCGCGCAACAAATCCTTCCGCGCGATTTATTATTACGACGCACGGCGATCGTGGCTTTTCTTCCCGGTATTGCCGTAACCTGTGATCCTTGAAGGCGTTCTAGAGACAATCTTTTAATCAGGAGGAACGCGCGGTCGTAAAGTACGTTTTCAAATTGAGACGCAGTGTTTCGAATGATACACTTGTGCTTTGGTAAATGAGGAGTTTGTGTAATGCACAACGACCAAATTTAGTGCATTATTCGATGCGTGAATATTGTACTTCATCCTAGGAATCTCAAGTTGTTGGAAGGATTAATTTTAAATTTTAAAATTTAATTTTAACTTGAAAAAAATTGGCAACCTGCACAAATTATTCTACGATAAAAATTGAATTTTAAAGCTTTTTGAATATTTGTTGATCCTCCTTTGGACTTAGGTTTGTAAAGGAGTAGAGGAATTTTCTTTCGTTTTGGTATTGCCATTCCATCATGTATAGGTTCTTTTCTATTATTTTTTTTAATTATATTACGTGTTGTAATATTCCTATAATTACATTACTTTTACAATGTAAACGATGAACAAGAACAAACTACTACCTTTTCCATCCATCTGGTAATGTACCAGTTTCCCATACGCCCATCGAAGGTATTTTTCGAGAGAAATTTTATTCCTGCAATTTCCAGCTGCACATGAAAATACAAAAAAGAAGGAATTTTCCGTTTCGCAAACAATGCGCCAGTTATTTCGTAGAAGCTCCGAGCTACTACATCCAGTAGTTAAACAGTTAAAAGTTCGTCGGGGAGCCAGACAGCTATACAATATCGCCGGGTAAGCGAAAAATCCCAAGTGAAATTCCAATTCAGCAATTCGATCGACCGATTCCCTGCCAATTTACGAAGTCTGCTCTCTCTGCCCGACCTTCTCAAAACTCCTCAGCACTTAGGATCCTCTCAGCAGTAAAATATTCAAACTAACGGGTCGACTGCCGCGTAAAATCGTCCACCTAACTCGACTTCGTTTTCCCGGCGAATAATCGCTTATCCGGCAACACACTTCTCTCCGTAGTAACTCTAACACGCGAGCGTCTTCGTGTCCGTTCTCCGTGCACGCGAACCATCTCGAGAAGAATACACAATTCTTTGGACCTTTGGAAAAATTCAACCTTATTCACCGTACACACTACGTTCCAGAGGGATTTGCGGAAAGATTTCTCCGTAACTGACGCAGTGATTCTACCCCAGGGCGACCCAAGGGTGACTAACGCGAGAATCGAGTCTCTCTCTATCTATTTATATGTCTCTCTTTCTCTTCCTGGTTCTCTTGTTCTATCAAAGTCGTATTCGCATTGTGAATTATTTTTCACAGCAAGATGAATTGAAAAAAGTTGCCTGTCTGTCATTTTCAGTTTCCTCTGAGTATTTAATATGAATTTCTGTACTCCCCTCTCCATACTACCTCCTCCTC